>NW_017259194.1:820394-836885 GCF_001594045.1 Atta colombica | reverse complement strand
GAGGGGGGGAGGGAGAGAGGCAGGCCAGGTGAACGCGTGTTCCAGGTAGGAGAGGGTCCAAGAAAGCAGATGGTCGAGCTGAAGCTGTTCGGCCGATGGTCGCTCGATAGCGAGAAGTTCGACATTCACAACTTTCTGGTAACTGCTCATCCGCTTTTCGCAGGAATGCTCCTCACAGCCTCCGACGTGCATCCGATGATCTGGTCTGTTTTATTCCTTTTTATAATAATAGAAGCGGCTTCCTTTCTTTCTTATCCCGACAGACGGACCACCGCCACGGACCGCCGACTCGTTTTATGCGTGACTGCGATCGTGAAGAGCCTGTCCGAACTAGTAGCAGACGAATTAGGGATTAGGAAATAACCGGAATACGTCTTCCTTCGTTATTAATCCTTGAACGTGCTAGCACGAAGTAACGGGAAAAATAAGTCAGCCTTGATGCTTGACGGACTATTACACGTTTTTTGAGTTTCATTGTTATTGAAGATGTTTTTATTTTGAAATCTTTTTTTCCAAGAAAATATGAAGTATAGGCTTAATTGAATTAATTATAAATTGAATTAATTAATAGAATAAATGAATGGCAGTAACAAAATTTAATTTATATTAAATTAAATCAAAGTAACAGTAAAATTGTTTAGCGATTATAATTGTCCATTTATTCAATAATACTAAAATATATAACAAAGTGTTTTTTAATTACTTACAGAATGAGAAATAGTTGATTAATTTAATTTAAAAGAATATTATGATACCACAATATAATATTATCGCAATTACTCCAATTAGACAAAATTAACCGCATCTACTTTTATAGCCTACAATATAACCGTAAATATGATAGAGAACGCCAATAATCGATCAAAATTAGATGTATAAATACAATATATATTCTTCATTTTATTATCTCAGATATGACTGTGCGCCGAAACGTTCTTATATATGAAATAATCCCCCTAAATTAATTCGATAAAGAACTTATGGCGAAAAATATTACTTCAGTCAGGATAATATTTTTCGCAATAAATTCTTTACCGAATTAATTTGAGGGAGAGATTATTCCTATAGGAATGTTCAGCGCCTAATCATATTTATATTATTAGCGTCTAAGATCGACGTTTCGGCGCACAGTCATATTTGAGATGATTAAATTTAAATTGAGAATATATATTATATTCATAACATCTAATTTTCGATCGATTATTAGTGTTCTCTATTATATAAAACCATGTTTTTATAAGTTGTTTGAAGGAAAGTAAAGATAATTTTTTTTATAACAGCAGAATCTTCGAGAATTTTATAGATTAGAAATTGATACCTTCATCAAACAAAAGATCTAACACAGGGCCGTATATATTATTGCAGCGCCAAGAGGATGATAAGATCTGAGTTCAATGCACGGAACTGATAAATGAAAGAGAGCGACAATAAAGCGTCGCGACGCGATCATGTCATCAAGATTTATTTTGAATTTGAATTGGTGATTCGATAACGGTGACGTACGAGACAACGCACTTGGCAATGTGATAATTTGGGCGCAGTCGATTCTGATGACGGACATTGTTGACCGCGAATTATGTTTGTGTTGTAGCAGTTGTAGCTCTGTGAAATTTAGCCGCTCTTCCGGTTTATCATTACGTGCGACCTACATTAGTTTTGTGGGGCAAAGACCTAGGCCAAACTGACGACACGTTCGATCGTCAGCATGGTAGATAAAAAATATTCATGAAATATAATAAATTATCAGGGTTGGCAGTTACTTGTAACGCCGTTACTTTCTTGATCGTTACTTGTTATAGTAACGATTTGATAATGACATTGTGAATTTTTTATAGCGGTAACATCAGAGTTAGAAAAATCAATCGTTACTTGTAACGGGTTGAAAAAATGATTCATTATTGAAAAAATAACTCCTTTTTTCATTAATTTGTAACGCGTTATTTTTTTGCTCGCGTGTAACGAGTAGCTGTTACTCGTTATCTATTACTTTTTTTTAAGTAACATGACAAATGACGTAATGATGACAAATTGCTTTTCAAAATGACTTTTTTAACCTTAACACACTTTTAGCGTTATTTAGCGTCATAAAAAATTGCAACATTGTCATCAAATTGTTTACTATAGAAAGCAACGACAAAGTAACTGAAAAGTAACGTTTGCCAACTCTGTAAATTATATTATTTTATTTTATATTAAAAAAAAGGTAATTGTATTTCAACAAATTGCCAATTTTTTTATTTTTTGCTCAATTTCCGATAATTAAAGAGGTATCTAAATAACACATTATTTTACAAATTTAATTTTGTTTGGACTTCAATTGAAAAAAATTGAAAATTGAAAAATCATTTTAAAAAAGGATTACATATGTAGTATATAAATCATACAAATACTTAAGATCGTTACAGTTTAAGGCATTGATTTCTATAGGTTGTATTTCTCATAGACGATCCTATAAGATTTAATATGTGAATTGAAACAAATAGGAATCTAATTCTAAGTATTTTCAACATTTATGTTCGTAAATCTAATTCATAAATCATTCATTTATGCGTGTCGAAGGTTGCGGGCAATACGGTTCTCTTTTTTGCAATGAAACTTGTTTTTTGAAATGCTGAATTGCGAAGAAAAAAGGAAAAGCCGGTTGCACAAGATAAAACATACCTATGATACGCGAACACGCGTCGCGTATCAAACAATTATGCAACCAGATAGCTACAAGAATCCTTCTCCTTCTCGTTACTCTTCTTCCGCCACGCCGATCCGTGAAGAAATTTAAAGGTCAATATAAATGAGCTTCACCAAAAAATAGCAATGATAAGGCAATGGTTCGGTTAAGTTCTGTGTAGCTTGTCGACGCCTATGAATGCGAGAGAATTTGTCGAACAGCGTGACTCCATTCCTGGCACGCATTGTCATCAATTTATCTTTTCATTCTACATATATCTATATGTATACATATATCTATATGTGTATCTCTTGTACGATCTTGTTAGTTATCTTCTAATAGCGTATTGAGAAAGCGTATATCTTTTAAAATCTTATGTTGCATTATTTCCACATCATAGCGATAAAATTTTAATAAGATGTTTTTTTTGAAAAATCCTTGACATTTACTGACAGTTTGATTTAACTAAATTTCGTCGTGTAAACGAAGTTTTTAGGAATTTAGCGATCATTTGTTTGCGTAATATACATTATATTTGATGAAGAAATTCTATTTTAAAAGATAAGTATGCAATGATAAAACTTGTGGTATTTTTATCTAATTATTTGGCAAAATAATTATTGGATGTGATAATTCATACTTCACGCATGATGCACACACAGCTCGTTATATTTATTTGTATTGAATTGGAAGAAAGTAATTGCGTTTTTTTTAGCTCAAAATTGTACAATACCTTCGTCAATAATGAATGAAATTTAAATTTAAAAAAAGGATTTTAAAGCTTGAAATCTCTACTTTTAAAAGCTTATCACATTTTTTAAATTATATGAGTTTTTTACATACCAAAAACTACGAGCTGAAAAAAATGGAAAATTTTCTTCTCATTTTGTGGATTTGTAATGTGCTCAAAACAAATTTGAGAAAATTTTTGACTACCTATCGTGAAAGCTTGATTACTTTCCCTACAACATCGTTTTTTTTAAATATTCCTACGATTTTTGGTTACTGAGTTATTAAATAAAAGGATCATTTGACTTTAATTGCTCAGAATTCCTTTAAAAATTGTCGTATCGCAATTTAAAAAAGAGATTTTTAAAGCTGAAACTTTACTCTATCAAGATATATTTATATTGGTTGGTAAGAAAGTAATTATGGTTTTTACTGATAGATGCCTTTTAAAAAAACGCAATTACTTTCTTGCCAACCCAATATTTATAATCTTTTCCTCGCGCGTGCTTTTCTTCACAAGAATGCACGTGTCGACATACGAATATATCAAAGATTACGTCATGTGCATGCGAGTTTAGCGGGTTTAGCCCGTTAATTAAGTAATTGAGCTTGATGGGTCCGAGAGAAGGAGTCACAAGGGAGGTCAACCCGCATGAGAAAAAAACGTTTCTGCCTGCGTGTACTTTAATTATCCTCCTCTCTTCCGCTTTTCCGGAGTTTCCCTAGAGAGACGCGCATTAATCGCCATATATCTGAATCGAATCACTCGTGTGGAAATGCGATACTTGAGAGTCAGCTGAACCGTTACCGTCCATAAGTTTGTCAGTCCAGTTAACAAGACAGCTGGCCTTTAACTTCGGAATTCGTTTGTGGATTCTATCTCGCACCGTATAGCTGTGCCATAAATTTCTCATTTCCCTGTAATGTATTTATGCGAAGAGAAATATCAAATAAATCTTATTTCTTTGATGATCTTGCTGTGCTCGTATAATCAATCCTCATTTACAAATTTATGGATAGTAATACATTCATTAATGAATCTGTTTCTTCACTTTATTATAGAAAAAACACGAGAATTTTGTAGATAGAATCTTCATTTTTCATTACAATCGCCTACAGCGAATTATGTCACCGGTGTATGATCATTTATAAAAAAGAGATGTGGAAATGACAACTCTGAGCGTAAGAAAAATTAATGATAGTCGCGCGAATAGGTTCACTTTCAAAACGTCAACTTAACTTCTCGATTAGAGCGAAACAGCACGTTAATTAATAATCCAAGTATTCGTTGCAACGTCCAGGTGTGCGTGATAATAAGATTTTGTGCACGTGGCTTGCTCAACTCGAACTCGGTAACGGAAAATTCAAGGAATGCGATTATCGGTCTTCGAATTGCACTCAAGAATTTGCTTCTTTCGCATTGCATAACGAGCATTTTACATCATTGTGTCCAATCCCTCGTTCTTCGATGACTCGAATATAAGGCATTTGCCATTTTTTTCCTTTCGCCAGAGTGACGCGATAAAACCAACATATTTACATAATCGTTATCGCGCGAGAAGCGTACGAGTATCTGGCAAGTTTTCAAGCATGCTGATGTTTACTGGCAAATTAACGCGTAATTAATTCGCGATAATTAATGCCGTGATCACTGGCCGAAAATAAATCGAGATGAGAAAAGATACATTCTGTGTTGGACAAAGGACATTTTGTGTTGAAACACTTTTGAGGCATAATTTTTCTGCGACGTCGTCTTTGATTTCTCAGCACAAACGCAACCGTATTATGAAATCTTCCTTTGCATTACGTAATCGTCGCTCTATGAAATATTTATAAGTTTTGCGTTGTTTAGCGTCATTAATATTCGCTGAGTGTTTTGATCTTTACATTCAGCGTATGTTTTTTTTTATATCAACTAATTTTGTTAGTATAAGTGTCGAACAATTTGCGAGAAAATTCTCTCGGAGTGTTCGCGAATGGTAAGAGATATTTATGTCCGATTTCAACGATTAACTTTAATCGCAATTTAGCTTACTCAGTTTAGTTTACTCTTCATCTTTTTTTTCATCTTTTTAAAATTAGAAAAATATGAAGAGTAAGTTGAACCGAGATTAAAGTAATCTACATTGATAGAAAATGTTATTTCTTCAAGCTTCCTCGAATACTCGGATATGGCAATGTCTGCAAGAATTTAATATTCTAGATATAGCTACATTAATAACATTTTTGTTATTTAATATTTTTATAAAAATTTAAAAAATGCTAAATATAATATATAAACATTTGAGAGAGACACTTGAAGTGATTAGGATAATCTGTTATTTGGTAACATTTGTTTCATGCTGTCGCATTCCATACTCTCGTACTGCCGAATATATGAGCCTCAGAATCGAAAGACATCCAACACGTTCGTGGTCGACTCGCATTTATTCCGAGCAAAACCGAGAGAGAGACACGATTCCGGTGTCCTCGTTTCGTATTTAGGCCGAGCCCGCTCGTTCATGTGGCCCGTGATTTCTTGCCGGCCGGCGCGGCGTGATCCGAGAAAACGAAATCGCGTGAAATAATCACGATGAAAGGGCAGAACTTTCCTCATTTCGTCCTTTTACTGTTGTTTTTCGTGATATGTCTCATTTACATGCGCATTCCTACGATAGCGATTTGTACAGCTGCGAGTAAAAGATGTCAAGCCTCGATGCGGCGGCAGTCGTGTAAATATCTTTTCTTCCTAAGTATTTTGTCTCTATCTCCCACGAGAAGGAAAGAGAGAGAGAGAGAGAGAGAGAGAGAGAGAGAGAGAGAGAGAGAGAGAGTAAAAAATAAGACAGTCGTGACTTTATGCAAGCAGCATGCAGCGTTTCGCTGTTCAATCGACAAAACAGCGCGAGGAGAAACGAGCATTTCCGCGGTTTGCGCAATTTATTCGCTAGAGAAAGAGAGTAAATTTATTTACTGAGATCTTGTCAGATGCCTCTTACTTATGCACAACTTATGTTCATATTTTCTTAACCGAGCCGTCGCTCGACGAATGCATCTGGAAAATATATCTGCCCTTTCAGTTCAACGGCATGTGACTTTGTAGGAATTAATAAATGTAAAAAAAAGGCTGATTTATCTACATAATTGAATCTAATTGAAGCAATAAATCCATTTCTTGGTCTATGACTCATAAGCATACGATTACGGATACGTTTGCAATAGGTAGATAGACAGGCAGGCTTGCTTTGCAATAATGTGAAACAAACACAACAGTGTTAGCTGTGACCGTGCGAATTTTGTGCACGATTTTAAACGTGGCTAAGACTTAAGAAACCATCAGCTTCTCGACCAGCTGTCGTCCGGGAATTTTAATAGGTCGGAACCCGCTGAAAGATCTTCCCGACGTTGAATTTATTAGCATTCGGCATTTTATTTGCAAGAGGAACTAAGGCTACGGGAGATTATATGAATGTTAAACGAGATCAATCGGCTTCGAGTAAGCATCTAATAAAGCATCTCATCGTAACAAACGAGAAGTGTTTGCAACTCGCCTCCAACATTCCGCGGTTACAAGACGTTTCATACAGCTCGTTTCTATGAGCTGATAAGTGCGACAACAAAATGTTTGCTTCATGCGAGGCTATCGAGGTTTATCAAACAACAAGCCGAAGTATGTCATAGAAATCTGATTTTTTTCTTCTATTTTTAATATCTACATTCCTATATCCTATTCCTATTTCTAATTCTAGTTTGAATTATATATTTTATGTTCCACTTTACAATTCAGCTTTGCTCGCCGATATGGTCAATTTATATTTCCGCAAAAATATTGTAATCGCTGAGGAAAATTTATCACTGTCAGAAAGATTATCGAAATCGGGACGTGTACAGGTAACACGGAAACCAGATAACAATAATGCTGTGTGTGGCATAGAAATAGTGTGAGAATAGTCTAATGAAACTGTGTTTGAAAGTAATTGCTTCCTAGCGATTGCAGGAGTTAGTAAATAAGCCGAGACTTATTTACTTATTAAATTAGATAAACAGACAGATAGTCTGAAATCAGCTTCCTTACAAATGTAAGAATCCTCGGAAAAGAGGACCTATATTTTTCAGTATTACGTATTGCCATCCGAGACTTCCGACTCGGCTGCGTTCATTCGGGTGGATTCTGAGTATGGTGCGTGCCGACCATCGTACACGCCCACAATAATTTTGATTTCTGGTCGATTCGAGTCCATTAATAAACCGCCCAACAGATCCAACCCGCTTCGGGTCCCAAAGACTTATCTAGATGCTTTCGAGGGTATTTTTAGTCGCGTAACACGCCGTCGATGTGCGTGCCGCGTTAAACCATCGACGTGCGCTTACGTGGTTTTTACGCGTGTTAGGCATATGTGCGTGACGATCTCTTTCTCGTCCTCTTCCTCCTTTATTTCTATCTTTCTTCCAAGGCATTGGAGACACATATGTGTGCGCTTCGTCGAACATAATATCTTATAAATAGGGATTGGCTAACGAACGGCTAATGCGAAAGGGTGATGCAGGTTTTATTTCGGTACGCTTTTCGGTCACCGCATTCAATAGAGAAATACTTCGTCTGCGGTCTGGTCTGATTTGCTTCCTACGAGAAGGAAATTTCGACGTGTCGAAATCACCATTCCTTGATCGACAAGCACTCTCCTGGTCTCTGTTCCTACTCGCTTTTTAGCTCGCACAAGCATCTTGAGCGAATACTCTGTTTATGTATTTCATGTGTGAAACACTTGAGGATTATCATATGGTTTCTTGTATGAAATACAGGAACGTTAATTTCATGTTAGATTTATATATACTATTAAACAGTTGTAAATTACATTCGATTACCCATATGCGCGATTAGGTCTAAAAAATTTATTTATAGTATATGAGTTACATTTGAGATCCCAAAATATTAGTTACGCGATTTCCTCGCGAGGCGGAAGATATTTTCAGCAAGGCAATATACAATTACGAGTGTCAGTTTTCGGTAATCCGATCCTTGTTACATGTGTTCGCGTTCGTGCGAGAAATTCTTGAGGGCATTTCGATTTTTGAATTTTTGAAAATTTCTGAATCAGACATCTTTACTCTTTTGTTAAAGGGATTCGGTAGTGCGAGGATCCGATAAATTATATATCCCTCCTAAATATACGAATCTTTGGATAAAGATCCGTTCGATAATGAGCACGCAACCCACGCAATGTTCCGTGAATAACGGCATGGTACCGTTACTAGTTGAACAGACGAAACCTTTACGTCGTGATAGCGCAATGGAATGATTCGATAATCGATCATCCGGTCGTCCGTTTCCGGTGCTGCGAGAGACGCCGTGCATCTAATTTTTTTATTCGCGTCGCAACGCAATCTCGTACGGATGAAAGAACGGAAGCGCGAAGATCTCTGACAGGAATAAAATTTAATCTAACGTCAAAATTGTATCATTTCGCAGAACAAAACAGCAGCTTATTGATTTCTATGTCAGTTACGTCTGGCATGAGAAGTTTTAATTAGAAGCTTCGAATTTCCTTTTTCGCTCAAAATTTGAAAGAAAATGTTTGGAGGTAAGATGATATTAAAATAAAAGATACTCGTGATGTATATTTGGAAATGGAATAATATTAGAGAAATAGTTGTATTTAAACAGAATATTATAATAAGTACATAGATATTTCTATGCGCGAATGTAATTTAATGTGCCTGCACTTATAGGCGTAAATTAATTATTAATCTTAGTAACTTGCGATCAGAGAAGATATGATGCAACGACAAACAAATGGTATATTTTTGATAAACTGACTTGTGCATTAATACTATGATAATCATTACTCATTGTTGATTAAATAATTTATTTAATAAAATAGTGCAAAATTTAATTATTTGAATTTCCTCGAGATCTTTGACAATAATATTCTACAACGTGTAATAATATTATAAAACTCCATTCCATATTAGAAATACAACAAACAGCAGTAATTTTTTACTGTATGAAAGAAAACATTTGAAAAAAATTTGAAAACTAGATATACATGAAGTCTATTAACATTAATAAGGCCTGTTTTCATAATATGTGATTACCAAAAATTGAAAGCTACCAAGAAATTCATGAATGAATTTTATTTATAGATCTTTTGGTAACTATATATTGTGAAAACGAACCTAAATAAAAAATACGCACGAATTATTATTTAATTATAAAATATCTACAGAATTGTGTTTATATCTAGAAAAAAATTTTGAAGTACTTTCTTTTAAAGCGGGTTGAATCAATTTATCATTTTCCCCATGACAGAGATTTAAGCAGCTCGCTCCCCAGTAACTAGAGGGTTGGCTTTAATGTGTTCAAGATGTTGGATTTATAGATATTCGACAAGAATGGAGTCGAGTTGATTGTCAACGATCGCGCCCTCGAGGTGATGGCATGTTATAATTATACGCTTTGCGTCTCAGCGGGACAATCGTTACGAGCGTTTGTTGTACGCGTCGCGCGTCGCTTGAAGAATAGGCCACGCTCGTGGAACCCCGATTCGTGGCACGTAAAAGCTGGAAACGAAGCGGAGGGAATGGGAGAGAAGAAAAGACGATCAAGTGGAAGAGAGGGCACGTCGCTGTTCCACGGTTAGAGGACGGAATGCCACTCACAAGCGAACCCGTCGGACTACTAATGACACATCCCTCTCTCTTTCTCTCTTTCTCTCCTCCTCGCTATTCTTCGAGCCTCATCGCATTCAAATCCCGCATTTTCATCCTAATTACACCGAGCGCGCGTAAGCAGCTAACACTCACCGCTGAGACTCGATCCTGAGCTTCCGCATCGTCTACGATTCGCGTCGAGATACTCCGGATTTTCTCTAGGTGTGACGAATTAGAATCCAAGTTTAATAACATACTATAACTCCGGTGGATTCCCTAACTAACGCGATATTACCTGCGAACTGTTTATTCACGCGCGACGAGATGTTTATTGGAATGTTCATTACGATAAAATCGAAGAATGTTGCAGTTATTTCTCTGAAACATTGAGGAAATTAATCTCAAAAGTAAAAAAAATTTAATTTCAGGTTGTACGAGATTAAATTTAAAATTAATATAAAATTAAAGTATATAATTTCTAATTTAAAATTAAGAGAGAAAGAGAGAGAGAGAGAGAGAGAGAGATCAGATCTTTTTTTTTAAATAGAGTTTATTTTTGCGACATTAGAATTAATTTCCTCAAGTTTTTGATTGATTGGCAAGTTATTACAGACAGCACATTAAACATCTTCAATTAACACTTCAAGTCGAACTCACTAGAATCGAAGGAGGAAGTTCTTTTTACATGCATGACGCTCGTTCGTAAACTTCTCCGAACGTAACGGATTCATTGAAGGTTTAAAGACGTGAGGTTGAATCACGATGACCTGTGGAGGCTTTTGAGAAGTCGTATTTTCGATGGCGATTCTTGCAAAGCGCAACGAATCACGCCAATTATTGACGTTTCACTTTCTATCCCGTGATCGTTGCATCAGAAATTCCTAATAAACGAGCTGTTGCATCGAGCACGCTACAATTTGAATCAATTTCCCTTTGTACGCTGTAATATTTGCGTTATCCACGAATCGACTCAAAGCAGTAAGATTATTGATTAATGATTAATACATGCAATACGCTCCGTCGTAAGCTATCTGTGAACATATCAACGATATCGCAAAATTGTTTGTCCGATGCGAACAAACTCGTTCTGGATTTTATGAGATAATGTTTGTAAGTTTATGTCAACACAGATAGCGTTAACGGTGTCGTCGAAACGATCTCCTTTCGAATGATCAACGTGACGCGTGTTTCGATGTTAGAAAATCGATTTATATTTCAATTGTAACTCCGTAAAGTCGAATCTTTGTCGCGTTAATCGCGAAATATTAAACATTTTAGCAAATATTGTTATCAGAGCTGAGAATACCTTATACAAATTTTTCCATCTTGAAACACATGTATATTTTCTTTTAGCCCGAATCTGCAATAAATTTTTAAGCCTTAAGCTATAAGGATTGGACGAATCACAGTCAATTATTCTCCTCGCATTCGACTGTAATTGATCAATTTCTTACGGCTTTAAAGTTTAAAAATCCGGACTTAATATATAAAGAACTTTACACCTCGCTTCTAATCAGATGGTAAGTTCATATATCTCATAAATTTTCATATATAATGTAATTTATAATGTGATGAATAAAAAATTTTGCAGACACGAAGCTTAATAATAAATCATTTTTTTAATTATGATATTAAAAATCTGTGATTACAAGTTTTACACATCTGACATATCATAGTTCAAAAATTATTGAGCCTTATATCTATGATATTTTTTGTTCATATTATAAATTGCACCATAAAATAATTCATTTCATCGGGATCCATGTAATTAATGGAGTACTCTTTAATAGCCGAATATTTATTCATACTGACATAAATCCTATACTTATGTAAAGTTTAAGAGAACAACTGCACATAACAAAAGTAGGTCACCTGGGGATAATCGATTAAATTCGCACTGATTTACCATTTCAAGTCATTTCCGATATATGTTACTTTTGATACGTTCGAACGAATGATTGTGTGGAGGTCAAGTCGCGGCTGATAAAGCAAGGTTCGACACTCATTCGGAAGTTCGCGATGTCGAGCATGAACGCAGCCTAGTTTCCCTGAATGCGCTCGATTCATTGAGGGTTTAACGACACGAGATTGTGCGGGTCGTTATCAGGGTATGTAGTAATACGCGATAATTAACATATGCGCGATATACCACAACCAGCGTGTTTTTATATTGTCGGAGAATATCCACGGGGATTGCCCGTCTGAGAGATAAAGCACAAGCGAATCCCTGTTTAAATGATTCGCGCTTTACGAGTTACCTAAAAATATGCTGGCGGTGTCGACAATGAGATGAATTGACGTGGACGAAGTAATCAGCGGGGATTTCAGATTTCTCGCGTTGAATGAAAGATATCAAATAACTGCAATATCAATAATGCAAAATAAAGTAAAAAAA
The DNA here is from genome assembly GCF_001594045.1 of Atta colombica. Lineage (NCBI taxonomy): Eukaryota > Metazoa > Arthropoda > Insecta > Hymenoptera > Formicidae > Atta > Atta colombica. The sequence continues at coordinate 824,466 of NW_017259194.1, read as the reverse complement.
GATTTGGAATATTTGAATCTTTTAATTACGTTCGATGAAATTTATTAGTATCAAACTTCAAATTTTAATTTCGCTAAAATTTTCAACATTCTAATAGTCGAGAAATGTTATATCAATTTTAACATATATTCCTTAACCGGGTAATAGTTATCTAAGCTATTTTTATTTCTCGGCGACGAGAAAATTTGAATTATTGTAAAATATTGTTTTGTTTGTATATCAGTTAATATTTTTCTTTCTTTTTTTATAATAATAAGAAACTTTAAATATATAATTCCGTCAAGAACTCGCTGTGAAAAATTTTTATATTAAATATTTTATAATAAATATAATTTTATATTAAAATCTTCCTTTTTCATAAATACTATCATAATAATCTACTTAACGTATTTCGTTTAATATTCGTTTGGTTTCTATTTATTTTTTTTTATTAGTAAATTATAATCGAATTCCATTTTCATAATATTTTTATAGATGTGTAAATTGGAAAGCAATGATATACAATATGTTATCATACAATATATTATTAATAATAATGATTTTAATTGGGGTGTAAAATATTCTAGGTGACGTTTACATAAAACAAATAAGATGACTTATCAGATTAAACAACATCTGCCCATAAAACATTTTAACCTACAGCATTTCGTATCGATTATATCTATTCTTTTTTTGAGGCATATTGTATCAAGATAATTACGGAGGGTCAGAATATATATCCCATTGGTGTTTATATTTCAAAAGTGAAATGTCAAAAGTGTTCGCCTTTTCAAAGTCAGTATATTACGTGCAACTCACAAATGTAGCAGATTCATTCAGAGTTTAACGACATGAGTTTGAATCGTCTTGTTATCGTATACGAGCCATCTCTGTACTCCCATCACCGCAGAGTTGTGTTATTCGCGGCTACAACGATCTTGTAATAAAGACTTTTGATGATAATAATGCAAGAGAACTGGCGCTAGCACCGATATGTGTAAGATCTATTAAATCACACAACAGTAGATAAGGAACGCCTACGAATAGACTCAGCGTATCGCACAGCGTACGTATATTGTTTTGACAATCCAATCTTGGGATTAGATATATACTGAAAACAATTACTCATTATGTCTCTTTAGCTCCGTTAAGAGAAATCGAGGGAAGTGTAAAGTGAGGATCGATGAGGGAAAAGCAATTATAATTAATCGAGAGGTCTTCAACGCTTCGGGCTCGTTTCAATCGTCTACGTATATATGTGTGAGACTGATATAGATGAGTATAATAAATAGACACAACCTAATACGGTTAAAATCATCTTACGATGGCAAGCAAATGATGCTCGTTATATCGTTACATTATTTTCGTAATGCAATCTAGCGAATATAACTTAATTAGAAATACAGAATACATATTTTATAGGAAATCTGATTTTAATCTCTCTTGCTAATCCATGAAAAAGAAACAAACTTGCTAACAGCGTTCAATTATAACCATTATAAATAAATGCGTAATTAAGATTTTGCCATGTCGTTTCTTTTTAATCACAGTTTCTTCTCCCTTGATAATCCACATAGAGAAGATTCCACATAGAGAAGATTCTTTGTTAAGAATCAATTAAGTTGAGGTTAAAGTTAACTGGCGTTGGCGAAATCAGCTACAAGTAATATTTATGGCGCGTAGCTATATAAGCTATTAAGGACGGTGCAGAGATCGGCTTCGCGCTAAAATAGAATTCGATTAGAATCGTTTTAGATTACACCAAGTCATCGACTGCCTGTGCGTCGACAAAGTTAATTATCGCAGCGCAAAAATTATCGGGTTCGAAGCTATTCTTGCGTTTAATATGTGTCCACCTTTGACGGCCTTGACATTAACGTTGCACTTGGATGGCCTTGTTATACCTCTGGGACGATACATATTGTGTACATGCATATTGAGCAGTTACTGCTTCAGTTACTAACTAGTAAATTCACCGATCATCAAAAGATCGATTGCACGGTACCGAATTAATTAAGGGAAATGGTATCACTGATATTATTCATAGGCGATCGTTTATGTAAGAAGGGTGGTTTTTAACAAAGAATGTTAAAAACCATTTCTATTTTTTAATTTAATTTTATTTATGGTTATATAAAAATTATATATACTGTTAGAAATGTAATCACGAGCTTCCTTTACAGTAAATGAAGCTGGTTATTAATAAAATTAAAAGTAATGAATGATTTAACTGAAAATTAAGTTACAGTAGTTATTTAAATGTAATGAATGTGTACATTAAATTTATGAAATTTAGTGTACTTTTAATAAAATTTTATAAAAAATATGTTAAATTTTATGTATACAAATATACTTTTTAGTTATAAATACATTAAATTTAATATAATGTCATGAAATTAAGTTCAATTTGTGTAACTTAAAAGTGTAACTTAAAATGAAATTTAAGAACATTTCTAACAGTGTAATGAATTAATAAAAAATAATTTTTTTATATATTATTACGTGTGAAAAAATTGTTTAATTCGAGGCCATGAGTATAATAATGAATATTTATGTTATGCATACAATATTTTTAACTACGATTTATGATACGTAATATCCTGAGCATCTATCAAAGCATATAAGCATCTCGTTGAAGAACACTCATTACTCTCAAGAAATTAGAAAGTCATGTGGTGGTTCATTATCGATGCGAGACGCAAAGTCTTTAATTAACATCCGATGCTCGGCAGCGAGTTTCCAGTTTCCACAAAAAAACTTCCCGTTGATGCAACAATAATCAGTAGTTTAGTTGGTATTACTAATTATAAGGTTCCGTGATCTATACTCTACACTACTGGGTCAGTATGTCTGCGATGACCAAGCAATTCGTGTTTGCATAAATTACATTTGCTCGTTTGCGGAAATTCGATTTATTTCCAATACACGTAAATGTATAACGCTCTATAAAAGGTTTATTTCTCAAGAGAATTGCCGATTAGAGATACAAGTGGGCAGAATCGTTCGATTAACTAGTTCGACCTTCGCTTGAGGTGTCACTTCTGAGTGTCACACTGCCGAGCATCGCTCGACAACATAATTAGTGCAAAAGGTAGTAATTCTTGTTATCTCCCACTGCGAGACCAGCCGCAAATCTGCAAGCACAAACCTTGAACCGATTTGCGTAAATTAAATGACCTAGTTTTCCCAGTGGATGGCCATGCGGGCGCATATTCGTTTCACACGTATAGCTTAATTGAGAGCCGAGATAATAATATTACGTATGTTATCATCGCGTCACATCTTTTCGTCACTTATGTGACATTCTCAGGATTTGATATAGATATTGTCAACGTAATTATTGTTGTAACAAAAATGAGAAAACGACGAACATATCCCTCTATTATCACAGCTATTATTAGTAATACGAGTTACATTGCATTGATGTACGTAACTCGCTTGAAGTAAATAACGAATCTTTTCGTTCGCTCATAACTGGTTTACATTTAAAAACTTATTTATTATCATATTTATGTATCTCAAAGTAAATATTTCGAAGAATTATTCATATTGCGATAATATAAATAGTATATCTTATCAATTTATACTCCAGATGAGATTGTGATTTCCAGTGTTAATATTTAAAATAGACGATGAGAATTGTGACGAGCTCTTTAGAATTCGGCATAGTTTAGCCGATAGGTCAAGTGCTAGAAGCATACGCGCAATTGAGAGCCGCAGCGGCTTCCTTCTTTCATCTTGCCGTCTCGTCTACTCGCCAGACTTTCTCGATTAGAGGAGCATCTTCGCCGCTGGTACGTGAATACGAACAGCCACGGTCCCAAGCTTCTCTCAAGCTTCGAGAACTGTTATTAGGCGGAACGTCGCAACGAGGAGGTGGTCTTCTTATACTCCGTTGCCTCAAGTATCTGCTGCGACCCTCGACTTGTTCACCTAGAGACGAGACGCCTGACAAATAGATATCTTAGAACTTGGTGTCTTTAGAGAAAGAAGAAGTCAAACGAGATCCTTTGTATTAGTTTTGTCGTTGACGCTGCTATGACATTCTTTAATGGTGCTGCAAGCTATTTAAGAAAAGATTATAGCTACTGGG
>NW_017259194.1:784660-820294 GCF_001594045.1 Atta colombica | reverse complement strand
ATATATATATATTATAGTTTTTTGTAAGACTCTCCACGTAATAGGATTTAATTTCAAATAAATTTTGCTTTAACTAAATTTTAATTTGAACCTCGCGACTCTGGGAATAAAAATAATGCAATACGATTTTAATAATCTTAATGCTTTTATTTAAAACAATGTCGAGATGGGAAATTAAAATTTCATAAACTGTTTTTTTCAACAAAAAATTATGCCAAATGTGAGAAAGTCTCATGATTTTCGTGGTCTTGTTAAAATCGTCAGATTATTATCGAATTTTATGTTCATTCGAGGGAAGTTGATGAAGTTGAAAAAACAGGAGACATGCTAATTTTAATATAGCGGTGATCTCTCAAAAATATAAGTTATGGAAACGGAAATACTCGCGGAAATTTTTACTTATTACGCATCTCATTCTCTTCTCGCGAAGAGTCAGTCACGAGATCAAATATACTAATTGCATATATAATACATCCGAGTAATAAACAATTGTAAGGTGGCACACAGTATTCACGAGATTTTTCATTGCTATTAAAGGTCAGTCACATGGATGTTTTATCGTCGTGGCGAAACTGAAAATGTCATTACGTATTCTAACATTCTCTAATTTCAGTTGCACATAATGATACTGATAAATCACGAACGACATTGATCACCTTTAATAGCACGCTGATTATATAAAATGACTTCGTGATGCTTTCTGTTTTTTATAGTTCAAAGTATTAGCTATTCCTTGCGCTTCAAACGCTGTCAAACGTAGGTTTTATGATAATTGGTGCAACCATTATTTTTATCATTTAAAGTATCGTTATTTAAGACATAACAGACATTATGAGGTAAAAAAGTTTCGTATCAGTAAAATTACATCTATTATTTATTGCATATTTGTACTATTCAAAAATTACTAAGGTATTATTGTACCAAAGTATTACTTGGTTCTATATAAACAAGTTTTTTCAAGTTCATATATCTCATGTTTATTTATAGAAATATTATAAAATAAAGAATCTTAAAGTATTACAAAATTATAGCATTAGTGGAATTTATTTATCGAAATATTAAAATAAGAAAAAATTCTTCCTTTTTTTTTCTCTTTATTTTATAAAATTAGCAGGGTTGGATAGTGCTACGTTAAAAAGATAAAAGTTAAGTTAAAAAGTTAATTAATTTGGATTTAACTTAGTCACATTTTAGACTCTTAACTTTTTAACTTAATTTAGTTACATTTTATTGGTATAAGTATTAATTTTTAATTTAATTTTTTAAGTCAATCCTTAGATACAATGCAAGAGGCTAATGAGTATATAACTTAGTAATTTTATATTGTATAATTGTTATTTATGAACAAAAATAACCAGATTCTTTAATAAATAAGCTGTGAGAAAGGAAAAATACGAAAAATTATGTAAAATAGTTAACTTTTTCTTTTTTTTTGATTGTTCAAATCAAATTTAACTTTTTAATTACTTTTTTTAGTAATAATTTAACTTTTAATTCAATTAATTTTATTATGGATTAACTTGTATTTTAATTAAGTTAAATTTCTAAAGCTGTTAACTTTAACTTAACTTAGTTTAAAAAAAAGTTAACTTGCCCAATCTTGGAAATTAATATAATTCACTGAGTGAATCATTCCGAAAAGAAATCAATGACAAGAGTTTTGAATGAAAAAAATATGTCTCTCTCTCTCTCTCTCTCTCTCTCTCTCTCTCTCTCGCGCACGCGCGCGCGCGCGCGAAGCGAGTCTCGCAGATGGTGGACAAGTGACGTCACCCATAAACTTGACGAGCAGCCGTTTTGCTGGGGAGAGAACATTATTTCCACCCGCGACTGTGCTGTAGTTGGAATAACTTGTCAAGAAAATTTACCGTTTCCGCTTTAACCACCATATCGGTCCATCGTCATCACCACCATAATTCGGCACTACCCCATTCCCAGAATATGTAGGTCGATCGTGAGTGCATTGTCCACGAAACGCTTCGTTTCACTTCCGGTGTCCCGTTCCGGCCTGTGTCTCCTAAGCGTGATCACGTAACGACGTGTTATGAAAAATAAAAAAAAAAGAAAAAACGCGTTAAACTCGTTACATCATCAATGCTATCACGATGCGAATCGCGTATCTTCATGGCTAGCTAGATAGTAAAATTAGAATCCCGCGATTGTTCTCGGGATTGTTCTCGCAATCTGATGTATTGTAGATCGCGATTTTGTTAACCCGCTGTTAAATTGAATAATAAATATATTCATCTTTGCTTATTTTTAACTGAGAAGTATCTTCTCGATTATTTCCATAAATATCGTGATCAATAAAAGTGAGCGACAGAAAGCTTTACGATAAAAGAAGACAGATGAGAGACAGAATCGATTTTTCCTTTAGTTACTATTTCTAATTGTAGTAGTTGTATCCATTTTAATTAAGACGCTGCGATTAAAAAAGATATACTTTTGATTAATTGCGAATGCCGTTCCATTTATCTGCGTTGAGATCTCCCGAGGGTATGGAAATTTCAATTAATATCCTTCGTAAATGCTACAAGACGAGCGCGTATGCGCATCACCGTCATATTTAATAAGAACAAACAGACCTCTCTCATTTAATGACGTGCCGTAAATCGAATCGGAAATATCCATGGGTGTCAGGCGTGTTGCGGCACGCAAAAACGAATCTATTTTCGAAGGCCGCTAGTCATTCGGTGATCAAATGGAGCATACGGAGTCTCTGATGGACGATGATGTCAGGGGATGGGCACATCGGAGTAGAATCGGCAGTAGATATTTCTGTGTGTGTGTATGTATATATATATATATATATGTGTGTGTGTGTGTGTGTGTGTGTGTGTGTGTGTGTGTGTGTGTGTGTATGTACACAGCAAAGAGCGGGGGATTATTAACGAATGAAATGGAATGGGACGGGATGATGTCACCGAGCAAAAGCGACGTCCCCAAAATTACATGACCACCCGCCCGGTCGGTCGAATCGACCGACAGAGGCGCGAGAGAAAGCATTGGAACACGCTAATTTCTCAAACTATGACTCCACCATGACCTACTAGCTAGATGATATTTCTATTTTATGGACGATTATATCACTGTTGCCAAATAATATCCTAACAATACCTCATAAATCTCGAGATTGCGGCGGGAATCCTTTTCAGTGATGAGATATGTATGGAGAATTTAAATATAATGGAAATGTAATATAGTGGAAAAAAAACATAAATCATTTGTGTCGAGTCGCGAGAAAACGCTTACGTGTAAGTTGATATAATTAAAATTCAGACAATGATTTTAATATTTCTCTAATTTTTCATTTTCATGTTTTTAAATTACACAGCAAATCTGACAATCTGATGAACGATGTGATTCTACTTATTGTTAGTGACGCAATGTATATGACTTCGATTTTATTTTATGTAAGTTTTTATATTATTATTGTATAAGTTAATATTTTTGATAATCATTGAATTATTCACATAGCTAATTTGGCATTTGAATAAAAAAGAACGAATTAAATTGTTGGGAATTATCACTTGGAATTTGCGTTACTTATGTAATTTCGATTTATATTTTATATTGATAAGGACCCGAATTGAGGGATCGAAACGTTTATTTCATTTTGTTACCTTCACACGAAAATAAAGAATTTTCTATGCATCCAAACAGCTAATGTAGACTCTAATGGGCTTTTTTACATTTTTCACTGATAGATTTTTCCCAGCCTCATTTTATATATTTGTAAATCATTTTTATTGTACTATACAATATAAGATATAAGATATTATATGATATATTTAAATTTTAAAACTCAATTATATGAAAGTTATACTAATACGATATCTAAAGTTACATGCAGTACATAATATGTTTTGATATCTGTATATAAATTATTTTGACTTCATACCGTCGAAGCGCTATTTAATACTCCATTAATCATTTTTCACCTTTAATATACACTCTATGGATTATACAATCTAGCGAGAAAGATAAATAAATTCTACGAAATAATTGAGATATACCGTTCTATCGATTTGTTTTCTTAAATGAACATTATAGTTCCAAGAAGTATTAGATATACGTCACTTATCTTTTTCTCTCGTTCGTTGACAATCACTTCTCGCTAACGAATTAGTATCGTAACAAACACGAGCATTATCTGTGGAGACAAGAGCAGTCAAACGTTCAACGCCTCGCGAAGTAGACTATATGAATTTCAATTAATATGCAACAGCCAACAAGTTCCACGTGCGGTCAAAGAGCACGCTGTCTTGCTTATTATATAAGTTTCCAGATAGTCGTAGATATCTAAATGTACTATAGCGCGCAATCATGATTTAATAATCGACAATTATATTATTTGGAAATTTGAAATTGAAATTTACTTGTTCAAGCATTACAATTTCTTATGAGCTTTTATTTGATTGTTTAATGCGAAGTTTATTTATCGAAAATTTTACAAAATATTAACGAAAATTCTTGAAAAGTTTAGATTTTCTTGTTGTTAAAGGAACTCGGTAGTGAAAGAATATTAAGATATTAATTGGATGATAATAATATATTATATAATAAACCGTTTCCAGAACTATTATTGAAGAGTTGCTTACTTAACTACAAGAAATTTTCAACAGAAAAAGTAGAAAAGCAATTATGATCATTATTATTTAAACCTCATCATGTTTGAATTATTATACAATCAAACGTTCGCTTATTCGGGAAGTTACGTTAATTGATTGAGCAAGCAATTCAAACACTTAATATACTCGCGCGCAGTTACGTAACAATTTGATTTTTTATGTTTTCACTAACGGAATTCCTCGTACATCTCACGATTGATCGATCACTGAGAACACTTTCTCGCATTGATCGCAAAATTTCCTAAAATATTGTATCATTGATCGGTGGCGCTTATTAATGTGTAGGAACGCATTAAGTGCACTTAACAGAAATAACGAGGATAGCTTGAGATTGGATAGCATGGATATATTTCTTTGGGGTCGCAGTCTAACCCCTTAGGTTAGACGGATAAGTGAATAGATGAGTCATAGTTTATTAGAGACGAACGGTTTTTAGGTCACTTTTTTCGTTGTTATTCTTGGCGCATCGCGCAAAAAGTGCACTACGTGAACGCGTCTAAGTTGATTGTATTGCAGACTACAATTAAGGTCTCCGCGAACACGCAATCTTCAAATGCACCCCTCGACCGAGTGTTTGACTTACATTCGCTAAGCTAAATTGGCGATGCATTTACATTTATCTCACGCGAAATTCAAGAGATAAATGTTTGCATTGTTGAATTTTAAAAATAGGCATTTAACACGAATATAATTGCAATTAAAATTTAATCCATCTTAAACTTTGACCTTAATGAGATTCGAAGTTATTGACTAGATATTTTTAATTTGCGTTATTTATTTTTGCCAAGCGCATTATACATATACATTGATTCAGATTTATTGACGGAGAAAAATCTTACGAGGGAAACGATAGCGCAATATATTTATTTTAAGGTCGAGTGTCGACGTGCATGCGAGAAGACGATGCTTCGGTTCGCGGCAGATCGATCAGCCGTGGAAGTCACAGTCAAAGACCTCTAAGGAGTAAATATCCAGGAGGACCGGATATCGATATGTCCCCTCACGACGGTTAGACAGGACCACAATTTGGGTCGTTCCTTTTTTTATGTCTGGAGCACCCACACGCTGTGCACGACAAACCGCAGGGATACAATAAACCGTCGCCGTTCACTCTTCGAGAGAAAACGCTAGACGTCGATCGCAAGAAGTCGTTTTCTTGCTTCAGAAAACGACTCTGGATTTCATAATCTCGAAATTGTACGACTCGTTCTGATAAACGTAGGCACGCAGAAGCCATTTTTGTAAAAAAAAAAAATTCTCTTATTGCTTATTTGCAACTACAATCCATTACACTGTACGACAGCATCTCGTTATTTCTAATTATCGCGTATGACATCAGTGCGTTATAAGATGAATCATGCCGCGTTGTGACTCAAGAGATTCTTTCTATTTTCAACGAAAACTTTCTTGATTCTACATTTATGTCATTTATGCAGTTAACGGAACGGCAGCCGTTATAATCGCCGACGCAGACGAATTTAACGGAGATGCACGCAAACGATGACGAACGTTGTACGAGAGCTGCATAGTAAAAGCGCGGACTTAAACCGCCAAAACCGCACGTGCAGTTTATGATGCGTCGGGACGATCTTTTGTCTGCACGCGAACGAGCGCAGTTTTCTTTTTCTTTCGTGACATCCGGCGTTCATCTCCGCACACGTCACAGCGTGTATTCTTTTATTACGCTACCGCCATCGCTGGTCGACCGATGGTCGCGCTCAGTTCGATGGACCGCATCGTCAAGTTCAAGGCCACTGCACTTTGATCCACGGCTTATTCCGCAAAAATCCGAGGCACTTCTCTCTTTCTCTCTCTCTTATTGTAAAACCTGCCTCGCTTCTCTTCGTCCTCCGGGAGCTTCCCCAGTTCAAGGACCACGCCGAGATTGCCGAGACTATGCTCTTTTGCATTCACGTTGTTCATTCACCTCCTCTCCTCTCCTCTCCTCTCGTAGGGCAGTCGCTGAGGACGCTGAGTCGCCGAGTCGCAACGCGTAGCGTGCCCCATGGTTGCCATGGTTGCCAAGCTCGTGCCTATCAAGGTCCATGGCACCCGCACATGGCACATTATTACGGAACACGGAGACGAGGAAAAAAAGCTCGATCAGCGCCGCAAAGCTGACTGCGTCGCTTTGCTCGGTCGGATTTTTCAAGCGGCGCGGTGAAACGGCACGGTTGAACAATGTAACCGTCAAGTACCTACAGGTTTAGTCTAGCGTCCTGTACTCCTTACTGAGGAACAATGGTGGGAAATAAAAAACAAATTTAAAAAATCGACGAAGCATGAAATAAATTACATTCGTCAAGAAAATTGACAAGTCTTTATTGTTATAATTCAATTCTATAATCTAATCTATACACATATACTCTCTCTCATATACACAAATTGAATATTATTTTTTAAGAAAGAGATTGCCTTTTTAAAATTATATTTTGTACCGTGACTGAATTTTATTATTTAAAAATTAATCATAAATAGTTCTTATTCTTATAATCGTTGTATATAGTTACATTCTAAGACAATCTTGCCACATTCTAAAATAATCTTCTATTTACTTCTTAAACGAATCAGACTATATAATAAATTCAGTTTAATTTATAAATTTTTGCCAAAACGCATTTTCTATGTAGTTTCATTCTCGATATGTCCTTGACGAATTTCTTTACGCGTACATAATCGATAACACTGCCAGGCTTTCATCGGTTCCCTGGTGATTATTAATCTACCCAGCATCTCGAGGAACATAGTCTTAGTCTTCGCACAATATATGCTGTTTTCCGTCTAGTCTATAAATATCGTAGACCTTCCTGTGCAAGGAAAATACACGTCGCGCCGCATACTTTTATCTTTGATCTCGTTGCTCAAAACTGAAAATAGACCCACGGAATTCTCTTCTACGAACGATAATTATCATAATTGCGAATACCTCGTAAAAGAATAAGTTCATCCTGATGACTTATCCACTTGCATACTTTAATTCTCTCGGCTTGCATTATGGCCATCGCCCTCGTCGATCGTTCAGTGTCATCGAACTCCCGACGTCGTCGTTCTTGGAATCTTTCGGCAGGGTGTCTGTTGTGACTGGTAGAAAACGTGCTCGAAGAAAGGGAATTTAAATGTCAATATTCGTTTCGAGTTTCCGATAGGGTAGAATATTATAGATTTTAAAGATTTCTTTACACTTTTTAAAGCTTGATTGTATCAAAAGTGTTAAATTAAATTGTTAACTTTTTGTTGCATTGGAGCGCAATTATGTCAACGATAAGTCGATGACTAGCAGGTACAGGTTAGAAAATTTTTATTTTAATAAATTTGAAATTTCATGCTAGTCTTAGGGCTATAACACATGAAATGTATAAACACAGCACAGCTGGCATAAAACCGTCTAATAAACATCCAGCATAAAGTCTCTATATTGATTTATATAACACGCTCATTGGTCTAGACAGTTTTATGCTAGATGCTTTATGCATTTTGTGTATTTAGCTCTTACGTACGCAAAAATTACGGTGTTTTTTACGGTAATGAATATAATCCTTTAATATCAGAATTTCCGGCCTTTCTAGTTTCTTTTATGTACAATGTGTGCAATGTGTGTGTGGAAAACGAGAGGTATCGAATTGATCCGAGCGAGCGTTTTGGTGTTGAATTACTTTCCAAATGTTTCGACGATTCACATAAGATTCAATATATCGGACCGAATAACTGCAGCTCCAGCGTGCTTTAGTTAGCACGAGGGCTCGCAGAGGGACAAAGGGTTCGTTCCGATCACGCTCGGTGCCGGTACTTCCATTTTCCACGGTCGGAGGACGGAGCTCGGCTATCGGGTGCCCGTCGATTACGGTGTCGTCGAACTCTCCCGAGGCAGTTGCCGCGATCTGTCCATGAACGAGCAGGATCGAAGAAGCGAGAGAAAAAGATAGAGAGAGAGAAAAAGATAGATATATATCGAGGTCATGAAATTCGTCGTCCAAGTAATGTTCGCTTTGATTAGACAAGCATAGTGGAGTCGACATTACAAATCATGATGACGCACATTCTTTCGACGCGTCTTACTATTTGAATATACTTTGAGACGAGAATGCAGCGAGTATCTCGGACAAAGTAGGACAATTTTATGCAGGCCTTTTGAATCTTATTCGTATATAACAGGCTTCATCGATAACTTGTCTCGAGTATAAGCGTCTGATGATACGTCGTAGGTCATCAGATAAAAATCCCGTGTCTCTGCTTAATCGTGCTCCATAGAATCAATCAATCATTTTTTTGCAACGGTCGCGCTCCATTTAAGCGGACGGCGGCGGTAACGTGATATGTACACATCCGCATAGTATGTGTTCGTTGTATTCTCGCATTATTCATGCACCGCAGTTCTCGCTTTCCATCGTGCTCGATCACACACATTTTTCATCCTTCCCGCCGCCAGTCTCGCGATCGCGAGCGAAATTGAAAGCAAGAAAAATTAATCTGCGCCCATTTACGAAGACACCCGACTACATTATTATTATTGTTATCAAGCATCTCGTTGCGTTGCTCTTGCATTACATGATTAAAGAATGATTCATACATCAAACGTAATACTTTCAATCGGTGAGACAATAATAAGGCTATGAGGTCAGCAGAGAGGATCATTTTTAATGAAATTGATTGGTACGAGTTTTCTTGCAAGATCATATAAAAAAAAAAGAATCGAATTATAAAATCATATTTTTTTATATCGTTACAGAATTATAAAATATTCTGTAAAAAAAAAATAAATCTATTTCAAATTAATGAAGGAACAATTGCGAAAAATTGGCGACATATTTTTTTCTGGTTCTTCTATTAATTCTTGTAATATTTTCATAAATATCGCATACAATATAGTTTTTTTCTTCCAACTTGTAACGATGTTACTCATTTCATTCATAAACAAACCAAGAGAGTAAGAGATGAGCGCACGTCTGGCACTCAATCAGACCATTCCTTAACATGTGATTTGACGTACATCACGCTTCGTCTCTCTCTTTGACGGAGATCGAGCTACGCTTTCTCGTCGCAACAAGTCGGCACTGTGCCCTCCGTGGTCACTCTTAAGTCACTCACTAATTAAGTATAAATTGCTTCTCTTGTGGCTCGCCGCTATCGCGAAATCCACGAGTCCGCGACTCGGATCGCCGTCTGGTAATATATGTTCTCCTTCGGTATTCCGTCGACGTCAGACTGCGTGCAGACGAGGACAGCTTTCCCGTCAGCATCATGATTCATTTCGATGAATCGGTTGAATCGCAGCTCTCGTAACTCGTGGGTGGTCGAAGGCTAACAACAACTCGCACACGTTGAGGTTCAATCCGGGGATTAAATGAAAGCGATCCTAGATGAGACTGGAAATTGAAGTGATCTATGAGCCACTTTGAGCCACATATTAAATCTTTCACGGTTAAATGTCTCTGCCTAAGCGACTTGAAAAGAAATACATTCGATTATTAGGATGCCCCAAAAGTTCCATATATACATATGTATATTACGACACCTTTTTAAAGTTTTAAGGGCATAAGCTTGAAATAGAGAAATAAACGAATAAAAGGAAGGATAGAATCTCAGAAAACGTAATTCAGATAATCTCCATCTTTCTCCAGAAAGGTCCGCCCGACCAACGTTTCGTAATACGCAAGAACTTCGTGATCCTGATCTTATCTCGATAACTGGAGTAACCGGTGGACAACGAAATTTATCGTCAATCAAGGAGAACATTATAGTATACGGTATTCATATACACGATGGTGCACGGGTAAATGCGTAAATAACTGGCGCGAGATTGGTCAGGAGGCTGATTATTCCTCGTTGAATCTGGTCACGTTGTGTTCTCCACTGTTCTCGTTACGAAACGCGAAGAAATGCACTTTGTTGCAACCGTGAAGTAATAAAACCACGCCATGCAACTCGAAACGTTTCGCGCGTATTGTTGACTTGCAACGTGGAATACCGGTTTCAAGGACGCAAATAAATTTCGAAGATATGTATGTACGCTCATTTCGCGTCGAGGATATTTGCGAGCGACGTGTACGGTAACGAGGCGAAATGTTGTTGTATGCAGGCTGGTGAATACGAATAAATTACGGAAATAGAAAAGGATAGTTAATATCTTAGTTAATATTTCATTGCGAGAGAACTATAATGTAGTGAATTAATTTGTTATTTGATATTGTGAAGATATAAAAAATATGCAGCGTTATTGCCACATTATTCAATCGATTTCGAATTAAAGTTAAAGAAAAATACATGATAATATCTTTGAAGGATTTTGAGAGATATTTTAGCTACCTGTTTATTAATAAGGACTATCTAAGAAGAAACCTTCCTACACAAAAACTCATATCCTCCAAAACCACTTTAAAAAAAAAACAATTTTTTAATTTAGTAGACTTTGCAATGAATGTAAGAAACAATTGAAACAGTTAGTTTCGTAATCGCTTTGTTCTCAGTTGCAAAATGGCAAGTAAAGTAAAAACACGCAAATCCATAATCAAAATTTTTCAAGAACACCTGGAGTGGACTTTCATCAAAATCGCGCGGGAGGCGAGAATTTGCAGAAAAACGGTGTCAATAATCATTAGGCGTTTCAAAGAAGACTTGATTATCAATCGTAAAGAAGGATCTGGAAGGAAAAAGAATTTTCAAAATCCAAAAAACAGCGAAGAAAGAGGGCATCCGAGGAAGTGACCGAGACCATCATAAAAAGTATGATGGAGGGGATTCCAGAAAAAAATTAAAAATTTTTGTCAAAAGTAGTTTTTAAGAATTTTTTTTAAATATAGTTTTAATTGTAATTAAAGACGTTTCTAAAATGGGTTTGCTTTTGAAAATCGGTCAAGTGGTTTGGAGGATATGTGAGTTTTTGTATGGGAAGGTTTTTTTTTTGGACAGTCCTTATCAATCTAGTTATCATCGAGTTAAATCGAGGCTACGCGATATTGGAATGCACATGTATGTCGATTACGAGCATTATCGCGAAAGCAGCACATATCCTTCGCATCGTTCACCACTATCCTTCGAATTTATTTCGGAACAATATTTCCAAGGATATCCGCATATCTCCCTCTCTCTTTCTGTCTCTCTCGAAAGAACGCTGTCTGTTCGTCTGCAAGAATTTAAGTGCGGCTTCTATGCGACATTTATGGCCGAAATAAAGAGTGCATCATGAGCCGACCTGGTGACGCTTACAAACATTCTGGTAGATACACTCGACATAAAGCCCTTAAAGCCGCGTAAAAAGAAAAAAAAAGAGAAAGGTAGAAACCGCAGTGCTATCAGCTTTCCTCGAGGGATCTGTCGCGTCGCGACGTTGTTTGCCTTGATTATCATGAATTCAGAGAGGTGTACTCAGATATGCATTGTTTACACGATGCATCAAGCTGTTCTCTCGGATAAGCCACTTCCATGCATATATTCAGCTAAATGCAAGACGACGCATGCACTTGGTCGCACTTGGTAACACGTCGGAAAAAGGTTTCACATTTCAGCAGTTTTTTTATTATCGCATGATTTTTTACTTCAATACGTCTTATCGAAATTGAAAAATATTTATCTTTTATAAATTATGAATCTTTTTTCCTTTTATATAACTCATTAATAACTATGTATAAGAAATTATTTTTAATTTTATATTCTGCTTGTAGCGAGTTACTTTAAACAAAAATTATCTAAAGACTCTTGTTATCAAATAAAAATAATTACTTTAACTCTTCGTGGTTACACTTCCTGAGAATTTTATGTTGATCATACGGGGGACAAAATGATCCCAACATTTTGATTGCCATAGCTTTTGTTTCTTAAAATCACAAAAATTACTAAACATACTTTAAACATTATAGAATATAGAAATGCAGTGACTTTTTAAAGTTTTTAATTTTAACATATTTAAAAAAAATAACAAAGGCTGACGTTCAAAGAACAATATGCGGTTAAAGGTGCATTTTAAACTTTGGATAAATGGCAGTTTAAGTTCCATTTTAAAAGAAGATCTTAAAAATATAAAGCTTCACCTTTTTGAGATCCCCTGGGTTAAGGATGGTTAAGGTATATGATTATAATATTAAGCTGTCACGAGATATTGTTTCGCTATATCTTTATCGATATTTTGTCGTTCATTAATGTGAGATTTTATTGATACATCTTGCTTCGGTAATTGTGTAAGAGCTTCTCAACAGAATTCCGTGGGAGGCGACAACAGGTCAGTTTTTCCTTTCGCTTTCGTAATCATGCGTCCTCTTAATGTTACATCGCGCCTGCGAGAAGGATTCTTACCTGAGACTCTGAGCCGCCTTGTGATTAATCATTGCCGTTCGTTGCTGCAGGCTGGATAGTCACTACAGCTGGTAACATCGCCCTTCTCGCTTTCTCACGATAGAAATTAAGGGAGCGTGCGATCGCGATTAACATCTGTGAGAATAATTCGGGAAATGTGCCCGACGCTGATTTAAATGTCACAATCTTGGAAACATGATGTTGAATGTACATCTTCAAGTGGAAAATAATTATCTCGAAATATAACGATTGGATTTTCGAAAAAGATAACAAGGGATAATGTTTTACAACGGATAATTTCGAGAAGTTAAGAAATATTAAGAAGCTTGAAAAAATTCAAGATTTTTGAAATTTGTTTACTGATTTTGAATAATCTTGGACTAATTTGGAATCACAATCCAAATATTCATCTAAATTACGATTTCACTCGTAACCTGAAGCGTAGACAAATCTGGCTGATTGCAATTAACTAATTAATACTAACTAGAAATGTCTATACCGGTAGAAGCTAGATCTTTTTTTAATGCTTAAAAATTAAATTGTACATAAGAGTAAAAGAATATCTCTATGTTTTAAATATCATTTTAGCAACTGACATATCCTTTTATTTGTAGCTTCTATACAATTCAATTTTTAATTTTTTAATAAGAATATTTATTTAATGTTAATGCTTAACTAATTCAATGTGAATTTTATATATAAACTATGTACATGCATATCATATTTCTAGTCATTCGAACTGCGCGCTGAATTGATTTTCCGGACTTAGGGCTGTCACAAACAAATTCCGTATGTAAGGTATAAATTTATCCATAAAATAAATTTCAACCGGTTGAAATTTGTCTTATGGATAAGTTTACTGCTTTCTATTTCCATCAGATTACGTAGATCTAAAGCAATATCCTGATTGACTCATTGGCTTAAATTCACGTCTTAAGGTTATTGTTATAGAAATTTTGTCTGCGCGGCAGTCCTTATAAACGCAATTAAACGCTGTAATAATATCACGAATTAAATTAAATTAAATTGACAAGCAATTTTTAATAATTTATTGATCAATCATCACATTAGAAAGATGTGTTAATCTGCCAATTAATCCAATACAATATCAATTTTTGACTTTGGGCCTTTTATAACTACTTTGTTTAATGTACCATAATAATTTACATTCAGATACTTACATTCCTTTTGTTATTCTATTATTCGTTTTACTCGGTCTTTAAATTCGCCACGACACGACAGCTGCTCGTTGTTAAGCGCAATACCGCGAAAGTTACATTCAGCACGCGTTCATAAGCTTTTACTCTCCCATCTCGTAAACTTTGTGACGCGTTATGCAACGCGTAGTAAAATAGTAACGTGTATCCATGCATCGCTCGTGGAATTCATGTCATAGAGACACGAGCCAACGGTTGATCATGGCCGAGCAAGCAAGATGTCCATGCAGCACGACAGAGTAAATACACATTAGAAACATATATATCCGGCGTTGCGACACTCGGTAATTAGAAATACTCGCCAGAGACCAGCGAACAATCCATTAGTCTCGATCAGTGTAAGTCGAACAAAGTAATTTCTCACAAAATGAAAGTGAAGTAAAATGTAACTGTAATAAAATTTTTCCTCCAAGGTTGAAATAATCGTTTCTCATACAGTGAGAGAAATTAAGGCAGGAAAAATGTATCACGAAGAATAAAAAGGAGAGAATAATACCTTGAATAATAATAACTTTTATCATACTTCTACCGAAAAAGTCGTGTGCAATATAGAAAGATCTCGACCCATTTTTTGGAATGGATGATAGAAACTTTTGAGACGGTATTTTTGGATCGTGTGATTCATAGTCGAGGAAGATGCGACGACATGCACCGCAGGGTGATCTGGCTGACTAGCATGGTTTCGTTTTAAAACGGTATGTCCACGGAAAGTCGGCCGCAAGGCAATCCTTAGAGCGCCGGCTAGTCACGCGAAGTTTCGTTGAACCCCTGACGAGGTTAATAACAGCCGTCATGTGCTAGTCGGGATCGATGTTTGATTAAGAACGGAAGATTGCACCTCGTAAAAGCCCATTCGCTGCATTCTCGTAAGTGGATGCTCGTAGGGCTGTGGCCTTTAAGCTTATCGATATTTAAATAGATCAGATAGATAGACGTCATAGTTCATTGATTATGCATGATGCATATCACGTGGTATTATATGACTTGGTCATCATTAATTCTCATCCTGCGAATCTTCATCCTGAAAAACGCAAGTTTGATAATCAAGAAATGTAACCGTCGTTCTCTGAGTTTCTCTTTTTTTATCGAAACACGTTATCTTGAAGATTGTATCTTTACCGATTCTCGTAAGATTAATTTGCATTATATACATTAATTTAAAGATAAATCTTCTATTGCTTCATGTAAACAGTGTTCGTGTTTGAAACTTCGTACATTGAAATTCTTCTATGCCTTTGCCGTCGATGTCTCGAGAAAATTGCCATTCTTCTTCGTTAATCGAAGACAAACGCCAGATCTAATATTTTAAGCCTCTGTAATCTAAATCCGGTTTGTGCAATAATACTTTGCGATGCGGATACGAGTTATCGCTCTTAACAAGGAAGGCGGAAGCAATAAAGCTACTTCAGTCTGCAGTCTAATCGCATGTCGTGAAATCATGCTTCACGATCGACGGTATCACATGGAAGATTGCGAGTGCAACGCACAATTGTAGCAATCTCGATATTGTCTATCGCTCGCGTCATTGATCTATTGTCGCATTGAGAAACTCTTGCCTCTCTCCTCCTAATCGTGGCTAACGAATAGTTATGCTATTTTATCTTTTAATAGGTGGTTCACCGGCAGAATGATGTATCGATCGCCTACTTGTTATTTCACTCGTTCGTGTACCGCAAGTGCGAGCGGTTTCTCAACGGAGACTCCCGATGCTTTCGAGCATGGTAATCACAGTACTTTTCTAGTGCTGTCGCGCCGCTGGAATCCACGGATCGCGATGTATGCATCCTCCACTACCGATGCATACAGCTGCATTCGAGCCGTCGCCATACATCTGTGTAGGATGCTATCGCTTCTTCGTAATCTCGGCTGGCGTGCCGATGAGACGCAAACACTGCGTTCGATTTGAACGCTCACGTGCTATAAGCTTTATTCTATCTTTATCGCTCATTAATCATTACGTGCGGATGAATGAAGTTTACAGTGCATGAGCGTTCAAATCGAAGTCATTATCTTATCGCTCTTTTATCGATTTAAATTATACATGAAATGGCCATTTTATTCGATAAATTAGATTGACAATAATTTACAATAATTTTTACAATATCTTCGCATAAAAATTCTCAAAATTGCAACTTTTTAATTTTTAGCGTTAAATATGTTTGATATCAAAATCAAAATTAGAATTTATTCGAAGTTTAAACATAGAGCACGTGTTGTTATATTTCTATTTAGCTTAGAATAGCCTCCACACAGTTCTTGAAAGGATTGCTCGTAACTCAAGTTTGATACCACTATAAATAACGTCAATTTTCTCCAACATAATTTGCCGAACCTGATCATCGACAATTTTGGAGCGGCCCCGTGTATGTAACATATGTTGGGCAAAACGTGCCCATCGAGCGCGAGCGGAACAAAGACGAAGAGGAATACGAAGAGACAGACGACGGTGGCGGCGAGGTTGCCAAGTTGTGTTTACATACCGTCTACGTGCTCCCCGAAGGGCCCTCTCGGTCAAGAGGCACGGTTTAACTCGATGCGAATCCGGTCGGCACAGACTGAGGATCGTATTCATGGCGTCGCGTCTGTCGCGTCACAGAAGTTGGCGTGTCACGAGATTCAGACTGATCCTTCATAAAGATTTTGCTTTGCAGAAAGTTGTTGCGTGTTTAGAGTCTTGCCAGTGAATTGGGTGCAAAGTCACGGAGCTGTCGTGAAGAAACTGAAGACTCCTGAAGTCTCCTTTGTTTGCTGTAAAATAGGAACTGATTCCAAAATTCTGAGAAAGCATCCTCGAAACATCGCGATGACAATAATTAGGCAACGTGCTTTTGCATATTAAGGAGATGCTGGAATTATCAACGGAGATTATTTCATTTTTCTCGAACCATTTTGTTTTCTTTGTACAGAATAAAAAATCCTTCTCCAGAATAAAAGAAAAAACGCAAATACCTTTGGAGAAGTACAAATCGATATGAAAATCTCTAAAAAATTAAAATGTAAATTACAGTTTTCTGTAACCATGTAGGTTCGCTTCCTTCATATATATATATGCATATAAATGAATAGAAGGATATCCAAGGATCCAAGGATCTAAACAAAAAGTACTTTCCCATATTTGAATAATTTATAAGAATATCATGAGAATTATGATTCAAATTATGATTTTAAAGCTTACAAGAGAAATGGCTTACAAGAGAAATGAGAAGCATGATTTGAGTATACATGACCTCGCATTTATGATATATAGGATATAGCAGAGCAAGATATGTAAGTAATATTTTACTTAATGATTTTGCTTAATGTTTTAATTAACGTATGTAACGTTTTCTTGATATATACGTAATATTTTATTTGGAATTAAAAATCTGTTTTATCGACATCGCTCAAGTTCGGCCGTCACTTCCCTTTAACTTTCAAATTATCATACAATTTGAGAAAGAAGTAACAAGAAATAATTAGATATTAATGCGATTATGCTGATGCATGCGGAACATGATTTATTCTTTGTTCCATGAATTCCTCACAGTTAGTTAGTTATTTTTGCAAAATTTTTCTAAGACAGACTAATTCTAAATGGGTGAATCTCATTCCATTTAAATTGTCATAGATAATTATTGCGCGGCTCAGAGAATATTATAGATCGTCGAGCGTGTGAATGAATTATGTGCGATGTCTAACGTTCTAAAAAACTATGGCTTAACGGCCGCGGAAACTATCGGGCAATTACAAGGGGGATACGGTCGAACGATGCCTCGAAGGCACTCGTACCGAATATTTTCTCCAAGTTTTTACTTCGTGCGGCTTCCTTTGCTCTCATAACACTCATTACGGTGCACCTCGTGTTTTTTCATACCGAACGTGTCTAATAACGCCACGTGTGCTTGTCGTTATAATAAATGCAGTAAATATGTCTCAATTGCGACTTTCAATTTCCCGAGGTTATCACATTTTTGTTTCTCGAATTTCTTGTGTGTACGCAAATCATCATTTGCGAATACGATGAACTATTTTATATTTATATGGAGATAACTGTGAAGATCAACGATCACGAGCTAATTTTAAAATTAAGATTAATATAAAGAAGAATAATTTGTAAAGATAATTAAATTAATCGTACTAATAATTCATATATAATAATATAATATTATCTCATTTTATCAAAGTAAAATGCATTAAGACATAAATAAGATAAATCTCAAGAATTGCTTCAAGACAATAGACGTTAAGTGTCAAATTGACTGCTATATCAGAACGAATATCGTCCACGACCTTTGTGCAAGACAGGATGGAGACAAGATGTGATAGCACAGTAGATAAGCGTAGTTATCGACGATTTTTCATTTTAAGAGCTCATTTCAAGAGCACAACGAATGTTAAAAAGCGATATCGTTCCCGAAATACTTGAGCTGTGTGGTCCGGATCGTCAAAACGGTCGTTAGAAGATGCAGAGGCACTTCGCACTTGTCAGAGTAGCAGGAACTATCCTTCCATCGGTAGGTACCATTAGTCACTATTCCTTTCACTGTATAGCATAATATAGCCTCTCTAGTCGCATCGCGTTATTCCTTTCCACGTTATCTTTAGGGCGCTGTTACAAAGCAGGATATAGTATTTTGTAAACTGTCACCCTTCGTGGAATTGCCTAGCGTTTAACCATAACATAAACGTATCGTTGAAATATGCTGCTACATCGGTAGCCAAAAAATTCTTTTACTTTTTTTTTAAATTAACTCTTAAACGTCAAACTACAAGACACTGCGATATGATATACCTAATTCGATTGTTTACTTTTATAAAATGGAAATATTGTAAAATTGTTTTTTAATCAAAATGCCAGATATTAATTAAAAATATAACATAGTACTAAGCAAATGTATGTATCTTTATTAATAAAAAGTTATAAGCAATGTAAGAATTAAAAAAGCATTAAAAAAAGAAAGCCGATGTTTCGAAAAAAAGCGTTTAAGGATTAAAATTATTATCATTATCTAAATACTGATTAAAAAAAAATTGTAAGCTTTTAAGAGAGTTTTGACATTTTTTTGACATTTTAATTTGCTAAGAGTAAAAAATTATGTTTATCCCTATGCGTTCTATAAATAGCGAGTGTTTAAAATTATTATTTTTTTTGATAATTTTAATTATTAAGAAGGAATGGAATAATTTCCTTGGGTTATTTGTGCGCTGGATTTAATACTTGTTTTATATGATGGTTACCACGACGTGACAACACGTTCCAAGTGTATCACGCGTCGCAGATCGTTTAAACAGACTCAAGTGCAGAACCGCATCGTCTGCGCGCGTTGACAGAGTCGGCCTTTCGTTTATCCACGTGGTCAGGAATTTATTATTACTACCAGTCAAAGCGTGTACGGGGAGGAGAGACGAAGAAATAATTATCTTTCAGAGACGCAGAATGCTCGCTTGCTCGTGTATTCCCGATCCTGCAATGTGTTCAGCATCCTGCATGGAATTCGTCGGTAAGACTTTGAAGTACATCATTCCGTAAAAAAAAAAAATACATTGATGCTCCCGCGCACGGTGCAATCAGATAATGGAATCTTCCTGTTGATTCTTCTGTAAAGGAACAAGATATCCACGCAATGCGTCTTGTTGCGTTTTATCGAGCCTTTTTCTCCCGTTTTTTATTGCTTGCTTCCTCTCGATAATCCGAAGATTCTCGAGCATGGAGATCGTTTAATAAAAATCGCTGATTGTGAAATTGAACGAAATTTTTGTTTTATAATGTTTTTCGCTAATCAAAAAAATGAAAACTTAGAGCTTAACATTTGCCTTTAAACCATAATAAAAACCATTGCAGTTTTTAATCTAGGAGGAAACCAATATAATTTCAATGATATTACGCGAACAGATTGCTTAGGAGTGGCAGAAACGCGTCCTCGATTAAAGGGAGACGACGTTTGCAAAGTGAACAAAAGCTCGTGACTCGCCGCGGTTGGCCCTGTTTTGGGGATGAAAAATGTCGATCCCGCGTGCAATTCACACGCACACGCAGACAGTAGGAATAAAGCACATAAATGCGAACGAGGCCGCCATGGTAGTAAAAGCTTATTGTCATTTGAAATGGATCGCGGGCACGCTTGGACTGCGTTCTTGGACTTAATTACCCGCATGTTACGGGCTGTTTATTATGCCCTGCTTTATCGTCGTCGAGCTGACCACGCTGAGCTGCCTCTAGGACGACCAAGAGAATTCATTAAGAAAACGAGTAGTTATATCGCCCGTCCGCGAGTTATATTATATGTACTCTCACCAATTATTTCTTGCCGCTGATGCATCGCGGCTGCAATTTCACTCTTTGATCGAGCTGGCGAGGCTTTAACGAGTTTCAGACAATAAACGTTTCATTGCGTCCTGTGAAAAGCGGGAATTCCATCCTTTGACCGCTATCAATATATTTCTTTTATCGTATTTCATTGAACGATAATACGTCCGTCCGAAGACGTGCATTGTCGACACCGTCAGTTCAAATGAACATTCCAACAGCTTCTAGGTCGCACCAGTTCTCTTGGGATGTCCGGCATCCTTTTCAACCGACCACGCATCTTAAGTTGCTCGTGAATTGTTCTGTCGTCCAGGTCCGAAAAGCGTTTCATTAGTGTGTCTGAGATGAATGAGAAAAATTCCGTGCCAGTTTAAATCCAGGATAATATTTTTCTAGATGCAGAAAGGTCGAGAGTCGGAATCTGTATATGAAGAATTATAGTTCGTCTTTAATATAATTATGGATAAGAGGAAAATATCTTAAACATATTTCATGTGTAATGTTGCATTTAATATGTATTGATAATTCAATACCGGTTTAAATTTAACATATGTAAGATTTATAGTACTTAAAGGGAATTTATCTGATAAAATGATTTGGTCATTTAGAATTTAGATAAACAAGGAGAAAGTTCTTTTATATAATTACGCTATAATTTTTGTCTTATTCTATCTAAATTCTAAAAGACGCAATATCTTGATAATGAATTAATATTGTGATAGAGCTGATGTTTCTCGGGGTTATTCTCTTCTTTTATTCGTTCTTGCTTGATGAGATATATCGTATGAGTTGAATACCAGAAGCAGTGAAAGCGTCATGATCAGTGAACGGCGATTAATTAAAGCGCCGAGAATTAATGGACTATCCTTGCAACGCGAGAGCATAGAGAACGACTACACGACTAACCCGTTGGGACACCTGCGGAAGAATGCCTATTTCTTCGAGTCTGCAGGGTTTCGGAACACCTGCCCACTGTGTCATCGTGTATCTCTTCCAGCCTTTCCTCGGATTTACACCTCGGATTTACATCGATGTCTCTTGCGGTAGCGCTTAATAACTCGATCATGTTTCATAGAAGCTACAAAAGGCTTCTGTTAATCCGTGAATCGAATTTTTTTCTTGCAGCACAAACCAATGATGTCCAATTTTCTCGCTAACATTTTTAAGTTTCCAATTACTCATAACGTTTGGAACTACACTTGCATCTTTTGACTTACTACGTATCTTTAAATTAAGAATTATCAGATTTTTTGCTTTTTATAACTTGTATTCGTAGAATATTTAAATATTTGCTTATCAAAAAGTTGTATTAATTACTTGTTTGATTTGAAAAAAAAACAAAGCTCACATTTAAGCTGGTTCTTTAGTAAAGTGCCAAAAATTTGGGATGCCTCACTAGGACCCACCCAAAATTACAAATATCTGTTATAATTTAGATAAAATGTTAAAACTATATGTATATTTTAATGAAATAGTATGGAACATAGATAGTAAATCAAGAACTGCATCTTTATTGAACGAAAACAAGATGAGATTATATTTATTTTTCGAGGTCAAATTTATATGCAAGTTTATACACATAAATATCTTTCCAGAATGGCCATTGATATATTTTTCATGATCATTAAAATCGTAAATTTTTAAATTATTATAATCATAAATTTTTAAATTATTATAATCTCATTTTTGAGAAAAGCCTATGGTAAGATTTATGTGCAGTTACTCAAAGAAACGTCTGGAAGTCTTAACTATCACTAAATTATACGTGAAACTTTATGTTTTTAACCCTTTTTTCCCTTTTATTTCATCGTTAATCTACCATAAAATTTTGCACACGTCAATTTCAGTACTTCAATTTCATTATATAAAAAAATTAGACATTTCTATGATAAACTCGATTTACTAAAGAACCACTTTAAATTAACTCTGTCTTGAGGCTTGTTGCTACCGCTTAATTAATTGTTACCATCCTTGCCTCGACATCAAATTACTTCTAAATTGGGCATGCGGAACACCTTCGGGCCCGAACACGTCATTCTTTATATTTTGCTTCACACGTCAGACTCGAAATATTCTCAAAGGTACCGTATTCAAATTGACGCATCATATTTCAATGCTGGCACTTATTATGTAAGTAAGGGAGAGGCGATGGCTGACTCGTCGGCGATAATTATTCAAATTCGATATCAGTATTCATTATTTTGCGCCGCGGCGCCCGTTATAGTTCGCGATGTACGAGGGCACGGCAGGATGCACGGCAGGTACATATAATAAATAATTATTATGACGCGCTTACGAATGTAACGGGCTGACGAATTGTTCCGTGAATAATATCGTGTTGGACGGCTCATTAAAATTCGTCGCGATTTGCGAGGCGGCTTTGTAGCATCAATATTACGCGCATTAATGTGCGTTGCGCGCGGTTTAGTAATCGTATAACATATAACGTATTTCGCAGTTTCTTAAGCGTAAAGCAAATAAAGTTTCCAATAGGTTTGAAATAAAGAAGACAGATTTAAGAAGACAGATATTTAAGATAAGATATATTTTTATTTTCCCAGCAAACGAGAATGGATTGAAATGAATTGAAATAGATTCAGATTTTTAGAAATATTGATTCACGAATGTTAAAATGAATGCTTTTCAATCCTCCCTAAACGCATTTTTATTTATTTAGAGAAATTGCATGGAGCATATCTCTATGCCTTTCAATCTAAAAATAATATTAGCTTTTTTTGTGCATTTGGATTCAATTGGATTCAATTGGATGCAATTGGATAGAAAAACTGCATTTCCTATTCAAAATTTTGAATTGAACAGTATTCACAACCTCTACACAAAAAATTGCAGCAACAATGCTACAATTGCAGCAATATTGCATGTTGCAGCAATATTGAAGCGATATTGCTGCAAATTCTGTGCTGTATGGGTTGTGAGTACTGTTCAATTCAAAATTTGAATAGGAAATGCAGTTTTTCAATTCAATTACATCCAATTGAAAAAAAGTATTCGTTATTTAAAATACGCATTCGAATAGAAAAAATTTTCAATCCATTTTAATACATTCTCGTTTGCTTGATTTTATTTCAATAGTAATCAGGTTAGTACAATTTTCATTGAGCAATCCTTATATTAGGATTATTGATATTTAATACGTATCTCTCTCATTAGGCGTCCGATACATTTGCATCTTTAAAAATTTTTAAAATCAGCTAGCATATCCTGTCATGAAATTCATTCGTGGAATTCCAACGCGTCTGCATCACATTATCGAGGGATATCGTCGATTCTCGCTGTCATAAATCTTTCGTGCGCATAAGCACGCTTGGCTTTTCTATCGGCCGGGTTCCTTTCCGCGTAAACTCTTGACGACAGTTCGGCGACAGTAGTGGCATTATATCCAGGATAGTATACACACGAGAGGAGAGTTCGTGCGCATTCCGGATCATGAGAGAAGGATCATCGCAACGCAGGGCGTTGAACCGTCCACGTCCGCGGCATTCCGTGTTTCCGCCGTCTCTGCCCCTCTTCATGCGAAGCCGCTCACGCTCGTGCGTAGATGAATTTTTAGGCGTAGACACGATGGATCACCCGACTCGAATACCGAATAGCCGGGAGTGCGACGTGTTGATGTGACGCGATACTCGGAAATCGTCATCGACATTGGCTGCCCGAGCGAGAGATGTGCATCACTTTGGCACTTTGGCACGCCAATCTAAAAAGTGTGAGGAAATGCTCGATTCGACCTGGTTACTTCAAGCATCATCGATGTTGCACATCGACGTGTTTTCGCGAATCGTATATCTCGCGTATGCAGTGGGCGTTATGACTGGGCACGTCACTTTCAGTTTTTATAGGCGATTTCCACAAATTTATCGCTGTTTAAACTATGAAAAACACAATGGCAACCACTAGAAATGTTGTTGTAATATCTTTAAATATTGTGAAATATTCCTTGAACGTGTTTATCCAAGAAATGTGCCTTCGAAATTGAATATGATATTCAAGCGCGATCTCGCGATCTATTTTAGTGAAACGTCTAACTATTATTCCGGTATTTGTGAATATTTCTTTCCATTATATGAGAATATACGCTTGATATACTTGAAAAAAAAAGACTAATGAGGCAGAAACGATTGAATATTTCGATCACGCATTGCAGATAATCGGAAAATGGTGACGTCTGTGCGTAAGAAGGCCGCCGCGTCGGCGGTACATTGAATATTTTAGCAGTTTCTGGGTCAGGGAAAATGATGTCAACAGTGAATTAAAGCCGCTTTCGTTGTCGCGTCGCCGAGGTGAGATGTAATAAACACGAAGACGTTGGCGCGATGAATTGTACTTACGGTACAATTACTTAAAAGTACAATTAGCACATATTGGCAGCCTTAGTCTGACTTTAATGAAAATTCCACAGAATAGGAGACGACATTTCAAGCTCTATAAATAGGAATCACTTCATATCTTAATTAAATTAATTCAGTAACGACAATCATACAAATATACGAACACAAAATCAAATTTGTAAATTTGGAATTAATGGATGTAATACGAGAAAAAGCTGTCCATTTTAAAGTTATGAAATTACATTTGAAAGAATTTGCTTGAATAAAAAGATTAGATTAGGCTTTTCTTGTTGCACCAAATGTTTCAAACCTAAAAAAATTTTGTTACATTAATACTTGAAAGTGGAGTCCGATCGAAACCAAAGACATTTTGACCTCCAGACGAAAACAAATATTCGGTTGTCATTCAATTTCGGCCGAAAACGAAATCAAAATCAAAACTTAGATAAAATCTTACTAAAAAAAAAGACAGAGAGAGAAAGATAGAAGAAGAGAAGCTAACGGAGTCATATTTTTTCGAAATCGATATTTTTAGATTAATTTTATAAAGACCGATTTTCAGAAATCATGATAAATTTATATACTCTTTAAAAAATAAGATTTTATTAAAATATCTAATTATAATAATACAATAATATTCCTCAATTTTTAAAGAAATCAAATCACATTTATTATAATATTAGAATCACATTAAAGTACTCAAATTGTTTTAAGTTTAATCAACGAATTTATAATTACAATCGAATAGTTGATTTTTAAACGCTCATCGGCGTTGCAACTTATACCCAATTTTTATTTATCCACTGCAATTTTCTCTTAATTTCGGCCGAAATCCTGATTTTTTTACTGAAATTGACCCAAATCGAAACTGAAACCGAAATTTCGGACTTTTGAAAGATTACCATCCAATAACGTTGCGTGAAAATCTACGAATTTAATTTAATTTTCTTTTTATTTCTGGGGCAAAGATGTTAAACCGGATTTTCATCTATCGTGGTTCGATGGCGAGCGACACCCGCGTTAATCAGTTGCCATTGAATCTTCGCAACGAGAGAAGCATGATCAATCATCGATGAGAGGCGGTAACGATAATACTTATCAAGAGAGGCTGGCGGCGATAACGGGTCTGGCTTCAATAGAAATTAGGGCTCGCGTGCTGTTAGTCTCTCGACTTAATGTCTCACGTATTAATAGAGCAGAGCCATTCGCTCGCTCGTCACTCTAAAATACACAGCGGTCATGAATTAGGCCACAGCTGGATAAGGGCGATCTTTATGAACGGACAGTGCCTCTCGTTGTCGTTCTCGGCACCTGCCGAGAGTATCGAGCTCTACCTACAGGGGAGCGTTCCTCTTCAACGAGGGCACAATTTTTCTGCTCGTTAAACTCCATCGTGGGTGTGCGCGCGTATTAGTGTGCAAGCCGGAGGGGTCCGTTTAACTATTGTTACTAGTTGTTACTACGAATGTTGCGAGACATCTCGTTCTTTCTCGGTTTCGCAAAGTTGCGAACCCACCGGTTGCGCCAACGGATCGATGGAAACCGAGTGATGCATTAAACCCGCACCTAATTCTCCGTCCCCATCTCGCTGTTGAGTCGATGAAACGTAAACCAAATTCCTGGAAAGAGACGGTTTATTTTCGTTTGCAATCAAACGTTGCAAGGCCGTGTAATTCACACTACGCGTTATTGGCGCGTAAATTTACTGCGACCGATTGGTCGACATGTGGTCTCGTCGAGAAAATCGGCAGATTTGGCAGCACAGATCGTCTGAAGTATCGATCGATTATCTTGAAAAAAGCATCCTTCTAAATCCTCACTCTTTTACGAAGACCATTATCTTTAATCTATCACGTTTAACGAAGCTATTAAAAAGTAAGGGTTTTTTCCATATATGAATATATTTATGTAAAAAATAATTTATACAATTTGATATTTTGATCATAAAGATTTCTTTGAAATAAAGGATTCTGAATCATATATGCGGCAAATGTTGGTATTTAGAGCACGAAGCATCGAGACTGCATCGTCGGCTCAAGTTAATAAGCTCCGATGATAAGGTTTCATCGCAATGTGAAGAAAACGAGCGTCGGCCCGGGTCTCGTTTAATCGCGCGTCCAATAAAAATGAGTAATGTTCCAAGAAAATATTGGAGCCGCTTCTTCCTCGCAAGCGGAGACGTCGGGGACTCTCCAACCGCGTTTCTCTTGCTCGTGGATGCACTTCGCGATAATACGCGATAATACGTGGAACTATTAAACGCTATTGAATTCCGACATTGGAGAGGCAAACGCCGATCTCATTTACATTATCGCCGGAGGTCTAAGTGCACGCATAATTTATGCAGACTGGCATTCACGAGCCTCCTCGTTTTAAGTGTGCAAAAAATTCGAACTGCATCTTGGAGATGCCCGCAATTATGTAGATATCGCACAACTTGACAAAGCTAATTAACGACCTCATCGAGGAGCGTTACGTCACTCACGCTAATCGTCAGTTCACACGAGCTCTATGACCCGAGTTATTTTTATTCATTGTTAGTTTTAACAGTGACACATATTCCTGAAACATTTTTTAATTAGTTAGTTCGAAACATTAAGAGATAAAACATTTTTTTCAATTCAACAGAATAGTAATTTATGACCGTAAAAATTAACTTACATAGAAGGCGGTTCACAGCTTTATTGTTCTGGAATTATTATCAGGAAATAATTAATTAGAAAAAAATAGGAAATTCTTGCTCTAAAATTATTTATCTTAAAATGTTGATAAAAAAAGAAAATAAATTCATTTCTATACTGTCATTCCAAGGGATGATGAATATCAATGTTCTTAAGCAGCTGCCAAAATTTTGCGTTGGCGGAGTCCCTTCGAGCGGAACGACATGGTACGCGTCCGGCGTGCGAGGGTTGTCTCCCTGTGCCTTTGTTACGAATTCTATCGTTCCTAATAATAGACCCTCGGCTGAGTCGCGGGTCTCGCATGGAGCGGGTGTTAAAAACGCAGGCAGTTTCCGTCCTTGTACAACACAGTATGCACAAACAGTGAGAGGGGAGGGGAGGGGAGGGGAGGGGAGGGAGATTGTTGGCACGCGGGCAAAACGCAGCCGCACGTAGAAACGAGAGAAAAGCGACGATGAAAGGGCCCTGTTGTTCGTATCGTCCCACATTTTCGACTGTCGTTCTCGCAATCATTTCGTGTGTACATTGCAGCTCTAACGTCTTTTTCCCCTATTCATATACGCGGATCAATTAATATAACGATATTACCCGGCTTATTGTTTATTCATGAATGTATTTTTCATTCATTTTCGTTCATTGGAGATAATAACTTGTAATCCCTTTCATAGAAATTTCAGTTATTCATTCTTTCTTTTAATTAACTTTTTAATTAATTCATTTAATTAATTTACTTTTTGCATTTTGTTTGTCACATCTATAAAATTATGAATTAAAATTATGATACCTTTTTTCCTTGATATGTATCATATTTTTGTAATAGAGTTGCAATATTTTAAAATTAAAGCATTTCTTTAATCTTCTAGGAATGACATTGTCTTGTCATTAAAAAAATAATGATAATTTAGAATAAAGAATATATATAAAATAGGACTCCTAATAATTGTAAAAATATAATACAGATTTAAAGGGGTTACTTTGGAGTCAGTGCGATAAGAAGTGCGCAATTTATACTTATATAATCATTAATAGTATAATGTGTATTAAAAGATGTTAGTTTGAACGTTCGGCTATCAGTTTTAGCCATCTTCAGCAAATACATAATTAAAAATAAAATGTTATCAATCTTCTATCTAATCGGAAAGTGAGAAAAGCACAAACGTCATAAAGAAGTTGCCTGTCTTCTTGGTTAACAAATGATTGCGTTCTCAAACTCTATACAACACTGCAGTTAAATATAATACAATATTGAGTAAATGAAAAAGATTTGTATAAAACATGTTGTGATGAAATTTAGAAATCGTCAAAATGTATCGAATGTTCTTAACTGTTTCACGTCTAAGAATGTAATGCATTAAAAAATAAATAAAAAATTAATTTTTACTGCTTTTACTAAAAAATGGTTAATAAATGACAAATATGTCGATATTTATATTATCGATATATATATATATATTAATGTATAGCTTTTTTGATGGATAGAAGTACTATATTTTAGTATTCACAATACTATGTACATTTCCATTATCAATTCTTAGAATAGAGGAGAGAAGAGGATAAGTCGAATTGCAGTTTTTGCTCTCTATAAGGCTAAAATAAAATCCGATCGTAAAACCGAAGATATCATTGGAAAAATCATTTAAGTCTCTTCATTTTTTCATTTGAAGACCATTTCGATATATCTTTTTTTTCTGTGTTAAACTATAATGAAAAATGTAAACACTTTTTCCAGTCCGATTTGGAACTATTGATTCCATTCGAACGCTCCTATTTTTATGGACTTTTACATAGAATTTTAAAATATTTTAATATATTTTTGTTAATATTGAGTAAAAACGAGCAATTTGACAGTCAAAAATAAAAGTTTTATTATAGTTTCAGAAACAAAATTATTGACAGTTTATATATTTTTTATTAGAATTAAAATCAATAAAATTCAATTAATCTGAGTCTAATGACTTATGATATTTTACTGATTTAATTCCTTGGACCAGATCTGATCACCAGTATAAGCCTATTAGTTATCTACTGCAGGTTCGATTTAAACACTCAAAAAGAGATATGATTTGGGCATGGATTCTTTCGAACTTTGCAATAAATTTTACAACAAAGTTTACAATAAACCGCAAAAATCACAAAACACTTGATATTTTTGAATTTTGCACTCTTTAATTATCTTTAATTATTTTCAATTAATCTTAAATTTTTTAATTTTTAATGAATTTACAAGGATTTTCTTTTTTAAAAAATTTTCACACGAAAATACATATTTGTGTCTATTCTATGAATGTTATGACAAAGAAACTGTTATTGTCTAACTATGACTGTCTAACTATGATTATAACTAGATTGTCTAACTATGACTGTCAAAACTATCACATGGTGTTTTATAAGAACTTTACATTATAAATAGCACACAATCTACTTAACCGTTTTCATTTAAATGAAAAATATCCTATTTGGATATTTTTCCGATTTAGGTCATTTTCCCCTAACTAATTTGCATAGCTCTTGAATTTAACTGAAATCTAATTTTAAAGTAAACGTTTCAAATTTGTAAGACTTACTCTTACTTACCTTAAGTAATTAGATTAATGTAGATACTGCATTAACGTGGTTACCCACAGTATTCTGATTGCATATAGAGCAATTAGCAGCAATGGCTTTATCGCTGATACCGATCGCGCTTATCCCTGCGTTTATAAGCCGAGTTAGCGGATAATTAGAACAATGAGTGGCGACTGATCGTTGGCCGCGACTAAATTTAGTGCAAGTCATTAAGCCATCATGTAAATCAGTCGGGTCTGTTGCTTCGTTATTTGCCCGGGCCGATGACCTCGGTGCGGCATGCAACTAGGAACAGCGAAATTAACCGCCAGAACAACATACAGTCGACCGTCCATCCCGATATAGCCGACGTATTACGCGAGTCCTTCCTCTGTCTCTCGTAAAGTCGCACTTCTGCCAAGCTTCATTCTCGCCGCATGGTACTTGATTTTCCTATTAGTAGAATGTACGAGCGCGACATCAGCCTAGACGCAAACCGACTCATGAAAATTTCTGACAAGCGCCACGTCTTTAAGTTTGTATGCTTCTTGAGTGCTATAAATTGACAGGCGATTAATGGGATGTTAGAATATATATGACATTATCTTTTTCAATATAAAACGACGTACGTGTCAGTGATGATGATATCTTCGAAGACGTTGAAAGAATTCAGATTACAGTCGCGACTCAAATAGATTTATGCACAGAAAGAAAGAACATTTTGCTGAAAGATTTAAAATTTTGCTCAATTTAAATCTGAAAATAATCTTTTCTATCAAAATAATTTTGTTGAAAATTGTTTTGTTGCTAGAATATTAAAATGATTTGCAGCGTTTCTCATATTTTTTCTGACATAATTATTTTGATGGTCCAAAATTATTTTCAGATCTATGTACATCCAACAAAATTTTAGATTTTTAGTGAATCGTCTTTCCATATTTCTATATATTTATTTTTATCTTATTGAACAATTATTTTTTATTTTATTTTTAAAAATTATTAAAACAATTAAAAAATATAAGTTTAAATAACAATTTAAAATTGTACGCAATCTCGCAATTGTCACAATAATAAAAGGTGAAGAAACGAGCTAATGAGAGTGAAGCGCTCTAAGTGTTGCGCAATATTTATGTATAAATCTTCGATTTATTTGGATCGTGAATCGATATAATTGTATGCAGTTATTGCTGAGGATGATTCAAACGTGACTTGAAACGTTCAAATAAATGGAAGATTTACATAAAAAATTGCATCACGTGCTTCATTCTCATTATCCAGCAAACGAAAATGGATTGAAATAAATAGAAATGGATTCAGATTTTCAAAAATATTGATTCACGAATGTTAAAATGAACGCCTTTCAATCCTGAATGCATTTTTATTCATTTATAGGAATTGCATGGAACATATCTCTATGCCTTTCAATCTAAAAATAATATTAGCTTTTTCTGTGCAACACACACAATTGTATAATACTGTTCAATTCAAAATTTTGAATAAGAAATACAGTTTTCCAATTGCATCCAATTGAATCTAATTGAATTCAATTGAATCCAATTAAATTAAAAAAAAGTATTCGCTATTTAAAATACGCATTCGAATAGAAAAAAACTTCAATTCAATTTTAATGCATTTTAATTCTCGTTTACAAATAGTTCGTTTCTTCATTTTTTATTATTGTGTTAAAAATTATTTTCTAGCAATATTATTCATCATTTTAGATGTTAATTCTGCAATTTGTCGACTTACTAAACTTACTAACGCAAACAGACGTTTCGAGAAACAGTACTAGACGCGCAAACAGAATCGCTAATGATTATGCGAGACGCACATCTTGCGTTAGGCGCGAGTCACGCTTTCATTTAAATAATTCCGTCAACGAGTCACTTCAATTTGTCCACTCAGCTTGATGCCCCGCTAAACAGTCGTAAGCGTGCCAAAGATTCAGAGGCAGGAAACAGCTCATTTTCGTATATGAGCGTCAAGTTCAAAAGATTCCATGAAACTTTCTCTCTCGAGGAATTACGATACTGTACTTTCTTGTTCCTTCTCTCATTTCATTCAACGTTCTCAGTAAACTGATAGAAATTATCTCCATTACTTCATACGCGATAATGTTGTTTAATGTGTACGTTTGATTCACTAAAGCTTGCCGCCGCTACCGCCTTCTGTCGCTTTCCGTTTGAATTTTTTTTTTGCTAAGTGCCATTTAGCAAAAAAAACACTCAACATCACGTCAACATCCAGTACGATACAGCCTGGTTCATTCCTCGGTCGAAACTTCGTCGAAAACTTCGGCATTAAAAGGCGAGCAAACATTTACCATCCGTTCCAAGTCTACTTCATCATCGCTATATCATCATTTCTCATAGAGTAAAAGAAAAAAGAGAAAAGATTGTCAAATTCCTCATGGAGTCAGTTAGCCGAGAATTCAAGTACGTTCCGCCTTTCACCTTCGCATTATTATTCTGTTGCAAGAGCTACTTCTCAACGAGGGAGAGGAAGAGAAGACGAGTTTACCAAAGCCCGGTAGCAACCACGGATGCGGTTAACTTAGCTCCAAGAAACTTCTCGGTAGCGAAGACAGCCTTCGCCTTTTTTGCCCACGCGAGAGTGATCCCGCGTCTTGACCCTTTATAATAATGACGTAATTATCCCACAAACGTGTTAGCTACCGAAACCAAGCGAAAGCGAAAAATTTTTTCCGACGTACTCGTATAATATATTCATATGAATTAATGTCTGGGATAATTTAAGAACCACAAATGAATAATAAATAAATTGTATAAATAATGAATAAATAAATTGGATGAACATTAATTCGAGATTTATTAATTTTTTATTAAGACAAGAACACATTTACCATTATAATTGATGTATTCTCATTGAATAATATACAAAATACTTTTAAGTATAATAATAATATTTTGATTGAAACATTGAGAGAAATGATTTTGTAGGAACAAATCAAAGGAAAATAAATGTAATATTTGTTAAAAAAACGATCGATTTGTTACAATTGCAAATTAATTCGTCAATGTAACAAATAATCAATAGTATCGTTAGCAAATAAAAGGCTCATATATGTATATAAAAGTCGTAGACAGTTGCAAGATCTCAAATCGTAAGAAATTGACAAATTTTAATCAAGTATCCTCCCTATATTTGACTGTGCTTAATCAGTTTCCTACGACTTAAGACTCTACGATCATCTACGAATTCTATGTAAACGGGCCTAAAGTCTATCCAAAAGATAGACTAGATTCTATATAGTTTGCTTCTGTTGCTAATACTTGGTTGGTCAGTGAAGCTTTGGAACTCTTGGAACAAAAATTGTTATATGATTAATTTCAGTCGTCTCTTCCACTTTACTGTATTAACATTTGATGAAGCTCGTTAACGTTTTTTTACAAGTGATATCCGGCGTGATTTATATACTTCGATGAAAGGCGCAATATAATTTCTCTTTCGATTCGGAGGGATTCTGAACGACACTTTGTATCGAGCGGGACAACGATCTCCATTGAGACAGAGGCAAGTTCTGAACGGCGAACATATTAGGAAACAATATAATCCTTGAATGCATCTGCGGCGCCCTGGTGAATGAGGCTGAAAACGGGTGGGTGCATCCTCGGCATGTAAATGCGAACGATAACAATGGAGGCTCGCGTAAGCGCAACCGGTTGCGTAACCGGAAGAGCGCGTTCGGTTGTACTAGGCGGCGAGTAAATTATGCGTTCGACTACGCCGCGAGGGTGATTTATAACGGTCTATGGAATGCCATGTGAACAAAGAACCATCGAGAGAAAATCTTCTCTTACACAGAAATGCAAAAACCAAGTACTATTGTCGAACCGAATACTAATATAAATTAAACAGCGATCAGAGACTAAGTCGAAAATCCAATCTAATTACCAGTTTATTATTTAAAAATTCGCACACCGCAGATCAATTGACAGATATTTTATTTCAAATTTTTCGCTTTTACTCTTTCAGATTTTTATATATAAGCAAAGAAAAAATTAGGAAGAGAAAAAGACTTTTCAAACTGCAATGGACTATTGCTCATCGCTTGCAGAGCATCCCTTCGCCTAACGGCACTCGATAATACATAACGACTATCTATGTAATGAGTATCTTCAGTGAGATCTCGAGTCGCGATATGAAGGAACCTCGGGGTATGGACAATACCATCGTTGCCTTCGATAATCTGTAGGACGAAGGTCTTCTCGAAACGAAGGCCATAGATCCAACGCGCGGGAAAGGTCAATGTTAGTATGCGATATCATAAATCGATCGAATCACGCGATGATATTTTCCTTGGCTCGAGTGTCGCTTGGTCGTGTGTCACGTAAAGTGGACTGACTAGTAAATTGAAAGTATAAGTATGCAACCCGACATAAGACACTTTAGCATGAGATTTGTGCACCGGACCTTCAACAATACCCGTTTTTGCTAAACGGATTATCATTTTCTCGTTCGATCTATTCCAACGATATAATATCGATCGCCATGGATGAAATCTAGATCCACTTAGATATAAAGGTCAATAAAATTGTTTACGATCGCCGCTCTTCTCCCCGAGAGAGCGGAATTCATGTCGGTTGACTTTTCAAAGGCCCGTTTTTCCATGTATGAAACTCGACAAACTGGTCCAACGAAGCCTTCGCAGAAATGATTGCATCGCGCGACCAAGTACTGTATATAAATTTAAAGAACTCGCTGATGTCTTTTTTCCTTGCAATGAAGTCTTACAATGTTCCACGCGAAAGTGCTTGATACAGTTGTCACAATCAATTTTTATAGGTACTTAATCGTATAAAGTTTTGAAAGAATTTGATCAATTATTTTTATATCCCAATAGGATAAATTAGATTAATCCAATGACATATCTAATTTATCTAATTAATCTTTATCAAAATATAATTTTTACAGAAACCGATCTGTATAAAAAATGTATATAATTTTGGATTATACGATAGATGTCTTTCTTGATGCAGTAGCTACAATCTACGATCCCACATCTCTGAACGCCGACGACTGACTGATCAATTAATGCGGTCCATGACACAGCGATGGTCAGCACAATGCACAACGGTGCATCGATCTGTGCAGTGTCAAGGACCGAGTCGTTATCTGGACGAGTCACGACATGGCATTTTCATCAGGGATTTACGGGAATCCCTTCTCCGTCGAGTATCCTCGTCATGTGATTTACTGAGGACCGTCGACAAGTAGGTCAACCGTGACTAACGGTGAGTCTTACATTGTGCCCCGATGCGGTTCGATTTGCATCGAATCCTTCTCTGTATCGAGAGGAAACGCACGTAACATATTTACGGCCCATTAGAATCCATCGCGATCTCTTAGCGCGAACCTGATTATAGCTCGCGCGAACGTAATTGTACTTGAATCGGATATCTTTGTGTAATGATCTAATCTAGACCGGCATCCGTTTGTGATTAATAACGGTCGGACGATTTTCATGTATACAGGTGATTACGCACGAGCTATAGAAAGATTGAAAACCATCAATCTATCACGATTGTGGGGTAAACGAAATAAATACGTACTTATTTTCCCGAAGGTGTGGGAACAATTAGCACGGCGAATGAGCAATGTGAATGGGCAAATGTCGCGAAC
>NW_017259194.1:784212-784560 GCF_001594045.1 Atta colombica | reverse complement strand
AAAAAAAAGGGGGGGGGGGGGGGGAAGGACATCGGCGAGAAAATTATTATAGACGCAAACGGACGTTGTGTGTCTATCTCATCCCACTAATTGCGAAGGTAATGACTACGCGATAATTAAGGATGTCTAAGTCGAGGAACGTCGGTTTGAAGGATGACATCATCTAATAGCGTGACAGTGGCCACGTGACATGATCAAACGACGCATATCCCGCGACAAATAAGGACCAGCTGAAGGAGAAGGATACTAGTACTCACGCAGAGAGAAATGATTTTGTTATAGAAAACAAATCAAGGGAAAACAAATGTGAAAGCAAATATT
Organism: Atta colombica; assembly: GCF_001594045.1. Classification (NCBI taxonomy): domain Eukaryota; kingdom Metazoa; phylum Arthropoda; class Insecta; order Hymenoptera; family Formicidae; genus Atta; species Atta colombica. Next base: position 784,239 of record NW_017259194.1, on the reverse strand, counting down.
TGTTAAAAAAATCTGTTTGTTACGATT
>NW_017259194.1:768402-784112 GCF_001594045.1 Atta colombica | reverse complement strand
ATATATATATATATAGGGTGTCTCTTAAGATAAGTCCAAGCCACATTACGGGTGAAGAATGGATCAAAGGGAACAAAAAATTCTATAGTGGCTATCTACGCGAGCTTATACTATAATTTCAGTGTATATGCATTAACATGTCAAAAAAATAAAATTCCGATTAAATAGCATAAAACGACGCGATGAAATGTGTCTCGAAGCATAATTAAATAGAAACATCATATAATAAAGCAAGCGAAAAGGTATTGCGACGATCAGCACACGCTTTGCATAATGCTCTAATTAATTACATCGCTTAACATATATAATTGCATAATAAAAACATCTATAATTATGTTAAAACGTATTTAATCGTGCTAAGTAACGCGATTTATAATGATAAGAAATATATAAGGAAAACTTCAGTTAAAATAACATTTTTGGATAATGTAGGCGCGAAACACATAGAACCGCCATGCCAGGCTGTGCTATTTCCCTCTTCCTGCGCGCCGCCGCCGCCGCCGCCGCCGCTCGAGTGGGCCATCCTACGAATTCGCGCGGTGCGGCTTAATCGCATATTGGCTTAGACATTTCCTTTTCTAATTCGAAAACTATAACGAGTATCTCAAAATAGTATAAGAATTTTTTGTTCCCTTTAATCCATTCTCCAATCCCATTGTAGTTCGGACCCATCTTAAGAGACACCCTGTATATATAAAAGTCTTAGATGGTGCAAAGCCTCAAATCGTAAGAAATTAATTCTAGTCAAGTATTCTAGTCAAGTATTCTCCTTATATTAGACTATGCTTGATCATTTTCTATGATTTAAGACTCCACGATATCTATGTAACTACGAATTCTATGTAAACGAGCCTAAAGTCTAAATCTATCCAAAAGATAAATTAGATTCTATATAGTTTGCTTCTGTTACTAATAATTAGTTGGTATAGCAGACTAGCAGCAATCACAACAAAATTTGTTGTCACATATTTACCGATCACCGTTTAAAGGTACTGGTAACTTGTTAAATTAACAAAATCTTTTCTCTCAGTGCGATTGGATCAGGTGTGCTAAGTTATGCGATAAATTGAACGAAGATGTATTTCGCAGTCAGTAGAGCGTTAAACGTTTAGCTTATCACCGATAAACGCAATTATCATGCTTTAAGGACCTGCTACGTGCACATTAGAATGAGTGCATTTTCACTGTTCTTATCTTGTCGTCTATTTAAATCGATGTTAGCCTTATCATTTAACGGACTTTATGATGCATGTTTGCTTGTACATAACGTAGGATCACGGAATCTGAGAGCTTTATTTCACGTGATTTTTTTTTCTTTGGCTTTCGGTAATTGCCATACGCCTAGACGTAACAATTTAATAATTGATAGAGCCTTGGCGATTGTGAGGTAGTTAACATACATTTCCCGCGAAAATCGCGTTAATTGCGGTCTTGCGTAATTTGCGAACGAAATAAGACAGTTAATTTATAATATGTGAGAGATATCCCGAGTAAAATTTATTGTGTTTTTAATACACAATAAATGCTAAGAATAATTCAACTTGACCTCGTTACTTCGCAATGAAACAGTCAAACAAATGACATCTGGTCGTTAATGTTTTAAGCGCAACTGTAATGTGTTTTTTTTTACGATAAAAGAGAGATTCAAAAAATCGCCCTTTTGAATCCTTGATTTTCGGGCTGAACTGTATGCCAAATGCAAAAAATTAGTGATATTATACTATATAATTGCGATCATTATTTGATATAACCTGTATAATATACATATGAGTTTATCTTTATGTTTTTATCTATTAAATTTATTAAGTAATGAATTCCAATTTGAAAAAACCGTAACCGATCAATAATGGACAATAACTACAAAACTGTGTACCTTATAATGAGACATTAATTACAGAGAAGTTTCAAGTTGAGGTATTAATTGTTATCAGAGTTAGAAGAGGGAATCAAAGTTCATTATCGAATTAGATCTGCGAAGCCGGATTTAAGAAGATTAATCTAGTCAATGAAGATCAATTCAACATCACTTATTCTTAGTTTTATAAATCATTATTCTAGTTTTATAAATCAATTCTTAATGGAAGAATTTATTAAGGCTTATCTCTCTTGATTTTTTATAAGAATAGTCTTAGATACATTGAATATATCAGGATTGGGTACAATGGGGATACCCCATTATATTGGCCATATTCAAGGAACCATATATAAATGGCACTTGTTTGAATGTAAAAAATCGGATTTTATCATAATACGTGATTCCCCCTCCCCCCTTCCAATTATGATAACAATTGTTACTTCAATCCCTCTAAAACTTTTCTGTGATTAGATAATGTCTCATTGTAGGGTATCATTTGGCACACAGTTCAATCCAAAAATTGAGGACGAAAAAAATCACCTTTTTGGGGTTATTTGAGTTCTTTGGATCGAATTTCGACGTGTATTCCTGCGATTACTGCCGATTTTTAGCAAAAATGCAATCAATTCTTTTTTATTAGGTCATTGCATTTATACATGGATCGATGTAATGTACTTCTTTCGGTGGACATTATTTCGTTGTGTCATGCAATCCGATACGGTGGGCGGAGAAATGTGAAGTATCCTTTTCTTGCGACGTATTCTTTTATTTGTATGGACGGTAATGAAGGAGATAACACCATTACGGCGCGTCGGCGGCGATACATTCCTTTACTTAAAGTGAATGCATTGAACGGATTATACGTTGCATTATTTGCAGTGTATTTTACTTGAAAAACATATAATGTTTTTCTAATTGATGTTTGAGAAAGTGTAGGCTTTTAATGATGGGAGTAATTATAAATAATAAAAAATACAGACAACACACAGAGACAACGTTTCATTCATTTTATGGAACGAGGCTGTAATATTTTTATAAAAAAAGATTGCTGCTTCAAATTTACGTACGGAAAAAGTCGAACGACAGAAAATCGAAGTAAAAGAATTATGTAAATGCTCAAAAGTATATTTTCTTGCAAATGCATTATGGCCGATCCTGCTTGTTCACGCCCAGAAGAAGATTAATGTTATTCACAGCAACATCTCGTGTTCTTGATACCCGAAACGATCCCGGTCACGCGCGATTTAACATGGTCATCTTTCTTTCTCTATGAGCTGACTCACTATTTAACGGCCTTTTAAACTGCCTATACCGATATACAGCATCGAGTTTTCTCAAGAAGACCCTCGATAAGACGAAGGGGAACAAATAAGACTAATAATATTACTTCTATCAATGATGGAAATTATCTATATATTTTGTAGAGCAGAAGGTATCAAATGAAACCACTAATTATCCAATAAATAAATACCAATAAATTATCATAAGATGAAAAAAATTGAATTTAAAGTAATATACCATAATTGTTTGATATAATCTGATATTGTACATGATTTCATTATATTTTTATCTAAATTTATTAAATAATGATCCAACTTGAGAAAACTGTAACGATCAATAATGAACAATAATTTAAATAATTTTAAAAAGTCTAAAAAAGACAATTACAATTCGAGAAAAAATCCTGTGATAATGTAATTATTAACTTAATTCTCGTCCTTTTTCACTGAATTTTGATATAAATTTATAAAAAGTTGAATAGTTACCTAATCTTCGAAGTAATCTCGCTTTCTACACATTTGCGCCATCTTTTTTGGAAAGCTGTTTTTCCACTTCGGAAAAAAGTCATTGTAGATTTTCTTTGATTGTCCTGGACGTTTTTCATCATGAAAGTCGAAATTTTCATTCTTAAGTCACTGGAATCACTTCTTGCAGGTATTGGAAACAACATGCTCCCCCAAAGCCGAACAGATCATTTTCTGTGATTCACTTTTTTTCAATTGAAAAGCAAAAAGGACGCAATGTTTCAAATGTTGCATCTTGAACGACTTTGCTTTTGATTTTTTTTTTTTAAATTAGATTAGTACAACCGTCAACATTTCAAAAATCCCTTTAAAAACTATATTATTCTTAAAAATGGCGCTTCAATATAACTATACGGCGGGAAAGATATATAAATTTAAATAGGTAATCACATCGATTGAAGTTAGAGGCTGAGAATTAAGTTACGCAAATAAACTAATATATAGTAATAGTAATAATAACACGAGAATTTTGAGATCTGTGTCTGCATTTTCAATACGCGATTAACCGCGTGATTCTTAGAAACATTGCTTTCCAAACAAGGGAAAGAATTGGTAGGCAGTAATGTACGTGCGCTAGGGCTTGAGCTTCTGCGTGACGAGACTACAAGATCGCTACTGTACTGTGAATCAGGTTCATTGTGCTGTCACGACAAAGATTCACCATGGAAATCATTAGACGATTCATTTGTTGTAATTACAAGATTATTAGCTTCACAATCAGTAGAGAATTGTCTGCTAGAATAATGTTTTGTACTTTTTTATTATTACGCTCGTCATTTCCGATCAAACTTCTCGGAATATCATTATTTTCGAGCATAGTGTAGTCGTATATTTTTCAAAATAGGCGGCAGTTCTCGAGAAGGTCCGATGAAAGACGGTTTCGGAACTGCTTAGAACTAGTTCTAAAGCGCGTGAGCTGAGTCTAAATCAAGCTCTTTTGAACTCGATAAAAGTAATGCTGTACATATACGCGGCTGCTCAGATGCTCCTTACGTTATGCTTAGATAAACGTGTTCCTGAGATATTCAAATGAGGATAAAATCGTTGCATCAAAATTTTTTAAAAAAGTTAAAGAGCGAACACAAAAATCACTCGTTTTTTGGGTCCTCAATTTTGGAACTGAACTGTGTGCCAAATTTTACCTTATATTGAAATATTAATTACAGAGAAATTTGAAGATAAGGTGACAATTATTATCAGAGCTGGGAATGTAAAAGAAAACGGATTTTCACATAGATGTGACTCTTCCCCTTTCCAGCTATGATAACAATTGTCACCTCAATTGTCATCTGAAACTTCTTTATAATTAATAAATTAATATCTCATTGTAGGGTATCATTTGGCAGTTCAGTCCAAAAATTGATACAGGGTCCAAAAAAAACGGACGAAAAGAACCATCTTTTTGCTGTCATTTTTTTCAATTAATAAGATTAATAAGATATTAATAAGATTTTTTTACGTTATCAGTGCAGAATTATAGATATATATCTATTATTTATTTATTTGAAATAACATTTCAGCTTCAGTTTACGTTTCAAATCCAACAAATCAAATTGACACGCAATTTATAAAAAACCGAAAAATATATTTATACAAATTTACATATGAATATAATTAAGAACCCAGATCCGGCTAAAAATATGATTATTTTTTTTAATTGATTTATTCTTATCAATCCAATTCCTACTTTAACTATTAATTTTAATAATAAAAAATATGCTTAAATCTGAATTAATTTTGATCATATTGAGCATCCAAATTTTTTAGTCATAGATTTTGTGTAAGGTTTTCAATATCTTTCTGTTGTACTCTCTTGTGATTCGTTCTTATACATTTTACTGTCACTAACGATGGTGCGGAGGGTCGCATAACTTCTGCGATGGCGGAGCATCTGCGGATCTACGTTATCTTCCCGTTTGGCACGTAGCCAGTTCCGAATGTCGTCTCTTTTCGCTATTTCTCCCAACGGGCGTTATAGTCGCGTGTGGTTATTTTCGCCAATCTCGTGGTGGCGAACTGGACTCGTGAGACCGGTCGCAGCAATAACGGATTATTCCGAATCGTACGTGCCGGAGATTGCGCAACTATTTCTCTCTCTCTCTCTCTCTCTCTCTCTCTCTCTCTCTCTCTCTCTCTCTCTCTCTCTCTCTCTCTTTCGGCGATGATATTCTCTCTTCGGAAGACACTAACGCAATTCATTAGGAGAAAAAAAAGAAGGCGATTGCATCGCGGAAACTGAGACGTAAGTCATTTCTAGGCTGAGAGAGTTTCAGTTTTATTGGAACGGAGTCATTCACCTGTTCAACCGCGTCTGACTGCATCCGAATGATAATGAAACGCATGAATATGAATGATAATCTTATGATAATCAGTATTAAATAATTAGGTTTTGTATATATATATTACCAGATATCTTTCATAATTCTGAATCTAAAATTGTTGAATGTAGAGATAATATTTACATATTAATATGATATATTATGATTCAAAATGATGTATAAATCAGATCATGGTATACAATCAGAAATCACTATAAATTATATTTTCCTTTTTAGAATATACACTCCTTTTTCAATCTTTACTTGTTTATAGTGTAAGATAATAAATTCAATTTTTTCTTAAAATTCTTTTCATTATTATGATTTAAAAAAGAAATGAATAATAAATCTTAGAATAATGAGAGGTAATATTAATAATAATTACAAATAGTTTTTTATATACGCATTTGAATTTATTAGAATCCAAAGAAAAACTGTGGTTCACTGTTAAATCTATAATTATTTTTTATCAAAACAATAAATTTACACTATATAGTGTTAATTTATATTATATAGTGTTAAATTGTATAATATCAAATATAACCATTGTTTTAGTATAAAATAACGATACATTTAGTAGGAGCAGACTCAGGTTAGGTTAAATTTGACATTATAGATTTAACAGTGTTGCTTGGAATTGATTCAAACAAGTACAAACGGTAAGAACATTGAGAAAGCTCAACGAGTCAATTCGGCCAATGGCACTCCCCGTTTTGTTAAATGCGCTGCACCGTGTTGCACATTCCATCGACGTCGACGTCCACACCACGTCTTCCCTTCATGGTATTCGAACGCATGCGTGCGTGTGTGCCGTCTTGGAAGTCCTCTCGGGGGGATAAGAGTGCGTGCCTCCCGACAATAATAACCATTAAGTCGTGAGAGAATGCGGGGGCTGACGTCACCCATTCAACAATCGTGTACGCATCGAATGCTGTCAAACGCAGCCATCGTGAGTTTACTCTACGTTGGTTTTCCTCCTTCTCGACATGTATAACTTGATTGACGCCGTCCTTGGAAGAATCAGAAGATGATATCGATATTTTCTATCGAAAATAAGAGACACGTTTCAATATTTTATATCACCTGCTCATAAAAGCGTTCAAAGAAAGACTGCAAACATGATTAATGATATAAAAAATTAGTAGCTAAAATAAGACATACGTTTTTATTTTGTATCTTACGTTCATCGAGTCTAATTGTAAATTGTCATTGAATTTTAGAAAGGAAACTTTGCTCTCAAAGAAGCTCGGAACATAGCCTTCGACATGCTCGCGGAATGTTGGCACAGACTTGTCAAGTCTACTTCCGGGGTGAAGCAAAGCAGCAGCTCTTTTAAGAACAATGCCTCTCTTGTGGAATCTAAACTTGTGTCAAGAATTTCGTATCTTCCACCCTCTATGCTCAGTGCCGCTTTCCCACGGAAGGGAAGTGAGACTTGCCGGAACAAACAAAGACACGGTTAGCCAAAGCGAGGGGAAAAGACGCGATCGATAAAAGGAACTCTGAGATCATTAAGACGTTTCCTTTCCTCCCTATGTGCTACCAGACTCTGTCTTTCTCGGTAACCGACGAATACGAAATACACATGTGTCTTGAAATTTTTCTGATTGTTCGCGGACCGAAAAAAATCTTTCTAAAATGTATTTACGTTTACAGAAATATTAAAATAAAGAAAAAAAAGTCTTTATAGATTCTTATTAATTTTTTATCTGTTAGTTTATATTTAGGTATTCCTTTTCTCTTTAAACAAATGTATTTTTACTTAATATCAAACTGGAAATCGTGAGAGATTAACTTCGTTGCATTTTATAACTTTAGGATTCTTGTTTGCGTCTTTTACGTGGAATCCGAATGGCTCCAGCTGCCCAGGAATCTTGTAAACGGAAGTCAACTTTGAGCTACGATCCAATGAACCCACTCGATTCTCCTCCTCCTCGTCGACGAAGAGAAGTTATTTCTGACGCTTACACCCCGCGCGAAAGCACGGATTGCTCGTATCGCTGTAACGCTAACTGCGGATGCACCCTGTCGACATTTTCGCGACACGAGGAATGTTTTCCGCGCTTCTCGATGTCAATAATTTATGGCTACACTCTTGATTTGTAAGATAAACCCCGACAGACTGTTTGCGCCCAGTCTCGTCTCGTCTTCATTGTTGGAACGCACATGAAAATGACCGTGGTAGGATGACGTGTCCTGCAAAAGTGATCAAGGTTTATTCCATCCTTTTTTTGGGTATGCTGTCATTATATGACATCAGCGATGAAAAAGCGTGCCCGCGATGCAAAATAGATTTGTGGTTTTTACAGATCCACTATATACTTTTCGCGGATCACGTCGGCATTATTCAAATCACGAATGGAAATGCGGATGAGACCAGCTGCGGTAAACGCAGGGACTTTTCTGTTTCGCAATTCCATGAGTCATTGCATTTCTACGTTGATTTACGATAAAAAAATCTTGACTCTCTAATTCTGATATACGAATGTATACCAGAATTGCTGATCACACTTTTCATTCAGCTGCAAACTTCGAAAATTCAGAGATTTATGCATGTTATACTATATATAATAGACACTTAAGGATTAACAAGAACATGAGAATTTTATTAAAGATGACTATAGAGAATATTTTACATGTTGACTACATTTGATTCTGGATTTTATATTTTCTCATAATCATTTGATTACATAATAATTTAACTTTTATGTAAATTATTGCGATTGATTCGACTTAAAGTCGAAACTAATTTTGCGTGATTTATTGTAATTTTAACATCCAAATTATTATAAGAATTTATTATATTTCAATATCTGATTATTGGTTCGTCTTTGACCATTATTTGTATATAATTTTAATTATATTTTCAGAGATTTATTTTTGACAAAATTTTATCATAGAACATTTCTCTTTTTAATTAAAAACGCTCTTTAATATTACATCTTATTTTTTATATTAATCTCTGTTGTTACCTTAATATAAAGAGAAAAAATAAGGAGAAAGTTTCATAAGATTCACGATTTTGATTTGCAATTTTATGATTTCCTATGAAGGCATATTTCAAAATAATATAAACTTATTCTATCACAGGAAATAAGGTATAAAAAATAAATTAGAGGGCTATAGGTTAAAAACATAAAGCGGGACCATCAATGGCAAACCACACCTTAATGTATTTCGTATACTTGATCAATTTATTAAATCATTATGCCGTTCCTTCGATCAATGTTCTCAATTTCAATTAAGGTCGATTACGTTCTAAATATTCTTCGAGTTTAACAAATATTTCAAAATCACAATTAACTGCTAAAGTAAACGTATAACAATTTAGTAAAATAAAAGCCTGATTTTCAGTAATAAAACTTTATATTTGTTTCAATTTGTGTTATAATTAATATATTTTTCGTATATTTATATTAGATGAAATATGTGATTTTCTATATCTTATTAAAATGAGAGGAATGTATAACATATATGCAGATATATAAACATAGCGCAATGAATTGAATGAATAGAGAATGATTTTACGAATAATCATTGCGAGATTTTTTTTGAAAATAAAGTAGGTAAGCACATCGTGAATGACATACATATTCGTTGATGCGCACCGCAAAGTGAATATAAACTATGAACGCGATGTTCCACAACATTAGACCGACTGAAAGAGTGCGTGGATGCCTATGGAGCTACGCATAGATTGAGCAATGGGACATCGTGGCGCCTATTCACGTGTATAGACATAGTCTTTGCTAAGGGAATCCAGGGTGGATTTATAGGGAGCTGCAATCTAACTGGAGCACAGGGGTGCTGGCATGTAGTAGTCAGCCATTAATCTAGATTCATGGACTTCTTCCCGCGTAATCGCTGCACATTTTTCATATTCATTTTTCTGGGGTAAAATATGCAATTATTTTTTAATATCAAAATACAAAGCGAAATATGTACAATATAAACATAGATAGTTCAAGATTTTTGCACAAAAGGCTTGAATGTCGGACATATTTATCATTAAATACACTTTCCACTGTTGTGCCTATTAATTGATGTGTATAATTGGAAACTATTTTTATTTAACACATTTTATTATACATATTATATTTATTTCACTTTTTGTAATATCTTTGTTTTATTGAAGCTTTAAAAAATGCGAATGCTCATTTAATGTGCTTTTTGTCAGTTTATCTTTAATAATATAATTCAGATATTTATTTTATAAATTTAATAGAGAAAATGTAAATAGAACGCGATAAAAAAATGTAACAAAATTTAATAATTCTAATATAATTCAAACACAATTTACAAACACATTTTATTTTACTACAGCACTTACTAATCGATTCCAATCACGACGGGTGATGATCTAACGATCTTAATTCGCGTAATTGAATACTTCTTCCGCTCAGCTCACCTGATTGTGAGACAGGTTCGACCCATTTTTTCCTCATGTATAGGGCGTGGTTTACATTGGTTAAAATTGAACAACGTATATGCCTTGATGTAGAAATATCATGACCTGTGAAAAAACGAGGTAAACTGAGAGCGGACACGCAAAGAGCTTTCTTCGGCTAGTTTAATCGCGATTTCTGCTTCGCATCACTGAAATTGAGCAAGTCGGCAATATCATTGCTGAACAAGAGATGATACTGAGGGAAATATCATTGGAAAATCCTCGTTTGCTCGTTTATGCTCCATCCTTTCTGAAATCAAGCTCATTCAATCGTGTATCAGAAATCTAATTTCAACTGGCGCACCTCCATTCCTCGTGTCCATTTCGAACACGATATATGGTTTGCGGTTTCGATGGACGATCCGATCATCAGCGAATGAGTTATATAGAGCAACCACCGGCATTCGCGGTTTAGCGAATTAACGGTTTTGGCGATCGAATTGTCGCTTCGGAAAAATAGGATTAATTTCGCTTTAATACTCTTAGTACCTTCTTATACACTGAAAAAAAATTGACGAAATTTAAATAAATATTTATTTAAATAGTATCAATGGATCAAATAGTACCAAATGGGATCATTTCTTATAGAAAATAAATATTTATTTACTGTAGATAAATGGTACTATCTAAACAAATATTTATTCAAATTTCGTGAATTTTTTTTTCAATATATAGCTATAATACACGAGAAAGAAAGAAAAAAAGATCCTCCAGAATTTTTCCATTATTATTGACATAATTTTATAGAAAATGCTTTATTGTTACATCAATAAATAATTTTTCAGGAATAAATTCTCTCAATAAAATTTCTTCTTGGTTAATATTATTGTTATATTTTAACCTTCACCGTAAATGGGGGGGAGGGGGTTCACTTCAGACGATTTTTTAAATTATGAATATTTTTGAAACAAGTGAATCCGCGCTGCTTTTAAAAAACTTGTAGGTAAAGGTGCTCGCGTGAAAGCTTGGCAATTTTCTCGTGAAAGACCTTATTTTCTCGCTGAACATTCAAATCGATATTCAAAATCGGATATTCAAAATCGAACGCAGACACAAATAACTCCCATTTACATGCAACGCATATTTGTAAATAAGTAAAAATAAGTAAAATGATCTTTTTTTATTTCTTGGTTATTTTTGTAAGTAAAACACACACACACACACACACACACACACACACACACACACAATGAAAATGAATTTTTATTTATGTTAGAATAAAAATGCAAATTGATCTGCGGAAAAGGTTACGATTTCTTCGTTCTCTTACAATGTTAGTTATATATATTTTTTCATTTATGAAAATGTATGAGATTATATATTTTGAAAAAATGAATTTTTTAAAATTAAGTCAATTTTTTTATACGAACGCTTATTTTTATAAGTTTCAAAATTGTAAGACTTTATGTTCCGTAAGCATTTAAATTAAAAAAAATTTGTTGGCATTTTTTTATTAAAATATATACCTTGAACTTTATTTTTCATTTTTAATAATTAGATTTTATTGATTTGTTCAAAAGTTACAAATTTTTAAACATATTACTATCATACTCGCATTTTGATTTGTATATTTGCAAAAATAAAATATTTAAACAAATAGATTTGTAAAATTGTGTATAAATCTTCCATCTATAATAACTGAGAAGACTATATGAATTTTTTAATATTTTTTGAACTATAAATAATCCATTAAAAAAAAACACGAGTCGTTGAACATTAATGACCTGTGTACACTTAATAGGTACTAATAAAAACATATACACTGAGAGTTAAAATTACGAAGCATACTCAAATAATGAAAATTTATTGAATTAAAAGTTACGATTTTTTGAGCTTGAAGACCACTTAGGTAATATAGTACTCATTAATTATAGGCTTATGTAAACCGACTAAGAGTACGGAGGATCTGAATTACGAAGATGATACGCCTTTCGATGATGATAATGAGGAAGATGAAGATGAAGAGACTGATAATGTCGGTACCGCCGAGATGCCTCCGCAAATCTTATCACGTGCAATGAGCGTTCGCGTAAAAGCTGGGGACACCGTTATACTGCCTTGTCAAGTGGTCCATACAGGTTTGTAGAACAACAGTCAGAAATGACAATGGAATCGACATCAAATCGATACGATGTCAAAATTATCAAATTCAACATCGATTCCATTGTCATTTCTTGGACAGGAGTCTTTTATTATTTATTAACATGACATACGTTTTAAAAGCATCTCTCTATTTTTCCAAAATTGTTTTTCAACATTAAAAATTTATTATTTTGTTTAGTATTTTGTTTGACTTTTTTATATATATATAACAAGGGAAATATTTATAAGAAAAAATGAAATAAAATAAAGAACTTTAATTAAATCTCTGTATGCAATTTATTATCTCCCTTCTTTAATAAATTTACGATTATTTCAGACAATTATGTGGTCGCGTGGTTAAAGGACGATAAGTATCTGTACTTCGAATCGCAGACATACACTGAGGATGACAAGAGAATCGTACGATTGCCGAATAACAGCCTAGTGATCTACAATGCGACGGTCGAGGATAGTTCTAACAATTACAAATGCAGTATTCTACAAAATCCTCACTCCATAGATTTGACTCATCGTCTGTTGGTTGATGAAAATCCACGTCAAGAATCTACGCCGCCGCAGCACTCGCACAAAGGGATCATACGCGTGAGGCCCTCGAAGAAGGTCGAAGTGAACCAAGGCCATAATATCACGCTCGGTTGCGAGACCGATATACAGCCGCCGCCCGAGATCAAGTGGTTCATTGAGGTGAAACGTCATTAAAAATATCATTGATAACTCATGACAGGACTAACGTCATCACTCCTATCATGCTGTTTTTATCACTGTAAAAATATTGCAATATTCATATATAATTATGATAGACGTTAAAGATATTATAGACAAGGTTTTAACATGGAAAGCAAAGCTGATTCCGGTTTTTTTTTTAATTTTAGAATAAGAAGGTGGACGGTTACGATCCCGACGTAATCCTGAACGGAAATTATATCACGATAAAGAAAGTGAATGAATCTCATAGCGGCCTGTATCAATGCCTCGCTGAAGATGGTTCGAACACGCCGGCGATGGAAGCGATCAACGTTGTTGTGAATTGTAAGTTAATTGCTCATTCTTATTGGCTTCAGTCTGTTTTGCATAAGCATATTGATATTAGCGATTAACACTTTCCGCTTTCGCGACAGACAAACCTAAGATCGAGATAGACAGAATAGTCTACAGCGGTGCGGGTATAGAGTCGGAAATTACGTGCATCGTGAGCGCTCATCCCGTGGCACTCGTAATGTGGTATAAAGACGACAAAAAACTTACGCAGAAGAAAGGATCGATACTAATGTATCATAGGATAATGCCGAATAGTAACAAGACTAAGCACATTTTAAAAATCTTGCATACTTCGGCACGGGATTTTGGCGAGTACAAGTGTCGTGCAGATAATACCATTGGTCATGTTATTAGATCTATTACTTTGACAGGTATGACATGTTTTACTACATGAAATTATATAAATATGCACTATAAATTTCTTGCAGTGAAATCTCACTCCAAGAGAATGAAAATACAATCACCCTTGAAAAAAAAGTCACTCTTTTTAAAGTGAATTTTCACTTCAAAGGAGTGAAATCTCACTCTAAAAAAGTGAGATTTTACTCCTTTGAAGTAAAAATTCACTCTAAAAAGAGTGAAAATTGTCACTCTTTTTCAAGAAGTGAAGGGTGATTGTATTTTCACTTTTTTTGAGTGAGATTTCACTCTTTTGAAGTGAAAGAAATTTAAATTGTGCACATACATTTAAATACGTATATATTGCATATATAAGATTGACATTTCTCTAAGATTAATATATCAGAAAAATATTCAAGTGATTTTATTTAACTTTTGTGAATTGTTACAGAATTTGGATAGATAAACAGATTTTCATTTGCAAAATATATTTTAGGTGTACCTTCGCAACCGAAGATATCTGGCGCCGAAATGACTGATGATGCAGGAATTATTCTGAAGTGGCATTTGGAAAGTTATTCGCCGATCAGCGAATACAAGGTAAATACGATGTAATAAGAATACATGGTTCTTATTAGAATTTATAAAGTAAAAAATATAATCTAAAATACAATTTTTTTACTTACAGGTACAATATCGCAAGGGTGACCTGAAATGGAACATCATCGAGCCTGAAGTCAAAGACGGTAAAGGAAATCAATTTACCGTAGAATGTTCAATTCCAAAACTTCGGCCTGGATCTTATGAAGCGATTCTAAAGGCTAGAAATGAATTTGGATGGTCTTTGGACTCAGAACCGCATACATTTAGTGGTGGTATGTATATTAATCTTATATGAATTTTTGTACGTTTTATGTCTATATTTTTTGAGCATATAAAAATATAATTTTCGTGATTTGTGCATTATTTTATTATAAATTTATTATAGACGTTAATTCGAATAAAAGATTGAAGAACTATCTATAAGAAGACTTATTAATCAATCGTATAGTGATTTGATTATTAAATTAATTACATAATATAATTAAATAATTTAAAGTATTATACACATAAATAATATAACAGATTACAAATATTAAAACTTTTCTTATTTTCTTTTTTTAGATTATCCTCCTGATTTAGCATTAAAAAGTACGGATACAATTTTTTCAAACAGAACATTAATTATTTTAAATCTTTTTTATCATCAGTTCTTAATTTCCTATTTATTTACAGAAAATTCGGCAACTGTACGATCTCCCGGAACGTTTCTAGTGTTGCTCCTAGTCGTTTTATCTTGTGCCTTCACAAGTCTGTAACTCTTTACTTAAATCTCTACTAAAGTATGTAGGTGAGTATGACGTAAATTTATGAGAGAGAGAACAAACGATAAAAGCTTACGATAAATTCATTATGACTTAAATGATTTATTTATGACACAGGTAATTTGCTGCAGCCAAAGCAACACCAGCAAACGCTATGGTGGATTTATTAGTGTAGGAACACTTAGGAGAGACATAGTGCTAATAGCGAACATACATATTTTTAGTGCAAATTCCCCTTCTCTATCAGGATATATTTTATTTTTATGTACATATACTATATATTTAATAAAATATTTTCAAACATGCGGGCATTATCGAGACACATTAATATACATTTTACATAGTCAAAATTTCGTAATTAATATTGATTTACAACTCACCTAGGTGTTCCATTAAGATGCATTGTAAAGGAAAAAAATGAGCATTTTAATTGTATCGTAA
>NW_017259194.1:764372-768302 GCF_001594045.1 Atta colombica | reverse complement strand
ATATATATATATATATTTCATACACACATATATATGAATACGTATGTATGTACATACGCCTATGTATACGTGTGTATGTAAACACATAATATAGTATTCACTATACATGCGTAAGCTCACAGAGACACACAATCATATTATTATAATTTATTTTTGTATGCTTAAGATTATTAGAAACGTGTTCAAAGAAGTCGCTTGGTGCCATGCACACGGGTCTACTACTTCCGAAAAATCATGTATAGAAGCTGATCTGTCGTCCACTGTGCACATGTGGAAAGAACATGTACCTAAAATAATGTAGTAAAAGAGAAGTAAATATTATAGAAACATATATGCTATTGCGATAATATAACCGAGTCAACAAAGAATATAAAGTTGGAAGCATTCATACTGAGATTATCGTTCATGCAAGAATTATTCATTAACATTACGTCCATGTTCTCGTATGTTTGCTCCCAATGGAAGCAAATCTTTCTTTTTTATTTACTCCTACGTTTCTCGAATATGTACAATGTGATGCGCGAGTAACGAATGTGATTGGAATGAGTATGGAAAGAATGATGTTCTATTTAGTGTTTTCCATAATAGTTTGCTAACTTTTAGTGCTGATACGTTGTTATATTGATTTATAATTAATGTTATACACAGTAACTATAATTATATAAGTAACTATAATTGTATAAGAAATTGCCCATTTTAGAAACGGCCGGTGTGCTTGTCATAGATATGAATAACATTAATACATGAAGAAAAATAGCCATATTCTTTCTAAAGTACATAAAATATTATTTAAAAATAATAAGTCTGTGTGTATAATTTTAATATTCTTAGACAAAGCAACTTTTATTTTTAAATCATAAAAAATAATTATTTATATATTTTCCAATAACGACATGTTATTGGAAAATACAAAATTTTTAATCATTATGAAAGTTATAAATGCTTATTAAAGCATGATTTTATACTTATTTTATTCCATGGAATTTCATTACGCTACTTTAGACTTTTTATATGCACAATTTTTTCTCATGTATGATTTATTTTTAGAAGCGAAAATGGCTATGGGAAAGTTGCAACATATAAAAATTAAATCTTTGTTATCATCAGTCTGTTTCATTATTAATTTCATTATTAAAAGTTTTGTAAATTTAGTAAATTTCATTATTAAAAATTTTGTAAATTTAGTAAATTTGATAACAACGAAACTCATTTACACAAATTAATCATGCTTGAAATTGTAAAAATACATAATATACATATTTTAAATTTTAATTACACAGTTTTATCTTATATGTATAGACTTGAACGTTTATTTTAAAACATGTCGACAATATAGATATAAGAAAAGTTGTTAGTCAGGATGCTTATAAAACAATATATCAATATACAACCTGATGTGCATATGAATATAGCTTCTTGTTGCCTTAATCAATGTAACATGTACAATCAAGAAAATCGAAAGATATATTAATTCATAAGATTATACTTGCAGATACATAATAAACAAAAAGTAAATGAAAACGTCCTACGAATTTTATTGTAAATTATTAATAATTCCTTGGAGAAATAGTGTAAAAATGTTTGTACTATTATAAATTATTATCATATATTTATTATATTTTATAAATTGTACAACACAATAATATTCGATTTATTTTACATCTATAAGATAAAATTCATGTTTAATTACAATACGATTTATTTCATTTGTGACTTGGCTTTCAATTACAATTTAAATAACTCTTTAGATTTCAAAATCTTCCTCAGCGGCGGGCAATATTACAGTCGTAATAACCAAAGGTTTCGGATTTGATTTCTTGCAAAGTAATATTTTAACTTTCCCTGATATTTGACTTTTCAAGTTTGCATTAATAGCTAGTGGTATAGGCACAGCACTTGGTAGCAAGGGCAAATCTATCACACGAGGATTCACATCGGTGTCCTCAGCTCTGCAGAGAATATACAATTCTGTTGAAGATAAATCTTCAGAAATATTTGTTACTATAATACGAATCATGTAATTGGGACCTAACCCAAGAACATTTGTTTCTAATGTGATAGGATTAGATCCTAATGCTTGATTTTCACTTAAATGTTCGGACGCTTGTTTGGCCGTTGTCAAACGTAAGCGAAGAAAGCCTTGCTGAAATGTGTTATGAATCTTCTTTGCCTCGGCTCTCTCTCTTATCGTTTGATCAACAAATAATCGCGTTTTCTTCGGTATCGAGAACTTTGACGTGTTACTCGATGATGAATTCGATATTGAATTATTCGTATTAAAATCAGCAGTGCGCTTTAGGATTTTCATGCATAAACCACCCCCAACAGTGACCATAGCTATTGTCCGTTCCTCTTGTCCCATTCGTCCGTACTGCATTCGTAAAAAGAGATTATATATATGTATTTATATTTTACCACTTTTTAAATACACATAAATGTTGTTGATTTAAAAATACCTTAAGAGCGGATACAGGTTCCATAATTTTCACAGTATCAACATGATGTTTTCCATCGTAAATGCGAATTCCATAGCCTACTGTACTTACAGCCAATAAAGACAGCCCACTTTGCGGTACTGGTAAGCTAACTAGATCTAATATTATACCGGGAATATTGATATGCCATAATTTTATTCCCTATAAGAAATTTATACATCGGAAAGAAATTTAACATAAAGTTTTCAACATTAAATTAAAATTCTTTGCACAAGCGTACTGTTTTTGAAAATCCCACTAAAGTACCATCCATAATAGCTACTGCTGCTCCTTGAGAAGTAAGAACAGCAATAGCTACTGCAGGTGCAGGTAACGTTTCCCAAAGTTTTACAGAACTTCCTCTCCTAATTGTTCCTATTTTTCCATCTCTTCCAATAATTATTATGCGACCATCACCCGTCCATAAGCCGCAGCTGGCAAATACTGCTGGTGGCCACTCCAATATATGCTTATCCATAACTGAAAAAGCTCTATATGGCAATTAAATAATATATATACAGAATATACATAAAATATTTTAATACATTTTTTTTTAATTATACCTAGGATCCAAGACGAAAACTTCACAAGCCTCGGTCCCTAATATGAGACAACTACTAGCAGGATCATTCCACGAGTCTCTGCGAATGATCGCAATTGCTGTTAAGGCATTAGCTTTAACAAGCGGTATACGTCTGTATTGTTCTGCAAAACTCAAGCGCAAGTTATTATCTAAAGAGAGAAACTTTAAAGTACGAGGAGAGAGAAATGCTGCGCCAAGTTCTTTCAGTAACAGCTCCAAATCATCCGCAAGAGTCAACACATTTAATTCTTCGTCCAATCCACATTTATGCCAAATCTGCGTTAAATTATTGAATGTCAGAATATATGTATTATATACTCAGTATATATTAAAAATATCATACATGAAATTGAGATAATTCTATATCATTATTTATTTCTGTATTAATAAAATATAAGTACTTCTCGTTCTTTTGGATGAGCATCAATATGTGGCAAACAATATTTGAAGAATGGCCTCATATTTTTGAAAATATATACGCTAGCTCCAGCTCCTACAGCAACTACAGATGATCGAGGTTCTCCATTTTCTGTATAAAAACCGACTATTCCACAGGGTGGTTCTATCATGTTATGCTCAGTTATCTGATCACCTCCTTTATACACTCGTATCTAAAAATAAAAGAGTAATATATTTTGTAAATAAATAAAATAAAAAATTGTATAAATTACTCATGAAAGTAAATAAATGTTTTCACATTTGCTAATTCTAACTTAATGTACAATTATATCTTTAAAATTTTTTAGTCATATAGAATATTCTATTATAATTTACAGAAAAATAAACTTTTCTTTATTCGTTTTTTCTATATAAAATTCTAATTTTTATAATTATTCTATTATAGTACTATTATAAACTACATAATTTATATAT
>NW_017259194.1:753243-764035 GCF_001594045.1 Atta colombica | reverse complement strand
TATATATATATATTTATATTAACATATATTTATATTAAAAATATATTTGTACATGTCCTTATTGTATTATTTTCTTGTTGTAATTATACCTTTGTTGAATCGCTTCCAACTGGTCCTAGATCAGCACAAATAAGTCTAGCATCTCCATCACCACTTATATCTAGCATATCAAGTCCACCTGGTAAAGAAAATAAACCAGCACTTGGTTCCCAAAGTGCTTCTAACCAGCGACTCATCCCAAGTCCTCCAAGAGATTTATGATCAGCTCTAAGAAGAAATTCCGATAAAAATACTAATAAGCACTAAAAAAGTAATGTCTTGATATTTTTATACATATACACACATATATAATCAATAAAAAAGTTTTTTACCTTAAACCGTGCATGGTTAAAAATTTTTGTAAATTCTGTTTCTATATAAGTCGCAAACTTTACAATTTACAATTTAATTACTAAATTACCTACATATCAGAGTTTTCTTATTTATAACATCTGTAACATTTAACTATATACATATTGCACATTTCGAACCAAAAAAGACTTTTTACATATTTTATCAATTCTATAACTAGCAATTTTATAATCTAATAAACTGACATTCCATAATTAAGAGCACATGCATTAAAAATTATATGAGAAAATATCATGTGCTTTGTTTGTATATTTGTTTCCATAGAAATCTTTTGACAAATAGCTTGAAAGCGGGAAATTTAACGTATTAGAAATTCCCTAGAAATTAAAAAAATCCTTTAGATTTAGGTTGGCTGCCCTTTTCACAAAAGGCAATCAAAATGAGTTTTCTGAAATCCTCTAGAAATCGCGAGAAAGTACATAAAACCAAAGGAAAATCTATAATTATATTAGGTGTAGTAAAAAGAAATCCATTATTTTTGCATGAAATTGAATGGAAAAATAATGGATTTCTTTTTACTACTCCTAATATTAAATGGACTTGATTAGAGGGCGTGTGAGTGCATGCGAATCTTAACAATTAATAAGTTTAAAATTAAATAGAGTCAGCGAGAGGCTAATTGTAAGCTAATTAGCTTGTTAAAAGGGGGAGGTAAGCGAGCAATTGGAGGAGAGGTTTTTGGTGCGTTAGATAGTATCGAGTGCGATGCATCGAGGTGAGGAAGAATAGATTAGAGCGCGAAATAATGGCATATAAAAACGATGGAAAAAAGGAGAGATAGCAAGCGTAGATAAGGTAGGAAAGAGTAAAATAGCATAGTTTATTGACAAAGGAGAAAAGATAGATAGGAAAAAATTTGACATAACAAAAAAGAAAAGTATAATGGAAAGATAGAAGTAAATGAAGAGATTAGGAAGAATTGTACAGAGATAGAAAGAAATGAGAGACGTAATAAAAAGAAAAGTAGTTAGAATAAGAAGGGATATACAAGAAGATAGAGAAATTAGAAAATTTGAGGAGAAATTGAAGGAGGTTATGAAGAAATTGGAAACAATAAAGAAAGATTTGTTAGAAGATAATAAGAAAATGTAGAGAGTTTGGAAGACATAAGAAGCTTAAGCAAGGCAAGTAGTGAGGGAAATGATTATGATAATAAGGGAAGGAGTGTAAGTAGGTTTGGAAGGAAAGAAGATAGCTCAATGGCAGGATCAATGTGAGAGGAGTTTAAGGGAGATAAATATTTTAAAGAAATGGATTTCAGAATGAAAAAGAGGAGAGGAAAAAAATATAATTATAAAAGGAACAGATATACTGGGAGAGGGGGGAATAGAAATAGATAGGAAAGAAAGGAGAAAATGGATCAAAAGGTTTATAAAAGAAAGATTGGGGGGGTAGAATGTAGTTGAGGGTGAAACATAGCCTTCTCGAGGATAAATGGAACAGTGATAATGGTTAGAAAAAGAAGTGAGAAGAAAAGGAGTGAAATGATAAGGAATAAGCATAAATTAAAAGGATGTAGGATTTTTACTGAAAATGATTTGAGCTGGGAGAGAAGGAGAGGATTAACAAATGAAACAGAAAGGGAGAAGAAAAGGTTGGAATAGGTAAAATAAAAATAGATGGAATATGGAAGGCATGGAATGTAATTGAAAGAGAAGAAAAGAAGAAAAATAAGGTAGATAAAGAAGGCAAGAAAGCAGGTGAAGGTGAGAGAGGAGAAGCAAGGGGGATAAGGATAGGAAATCAAAAGCAAAATTTTGCATGAGTTAAGAAGAAAGTAATTTAGAAGAAGTAAAATAGATAGAAAAGGAAAGAAACAGAAGTTAGGGATAGAAGGAAAAAACAAGAGGGATTAAGCAAATGGGCAAAAGAGAATAAACAAGAAAAACAAAGAAAAATATTATTTTGAAATATAGCAGATGTAGGAGGAAAGGATCTGGATTTTTGGAGTTATGTCAAAGGGTGTGATTTCGTGAGTTTATATGAGGCATGGTTAAACGAAAAAGGTTGGGATGCAATGAAGGATAGGCTACCTAAGATACATGTATGGGATTGCAGTTATGCTAGGAAGAAAAGAAAGAGAGACAGGGCAAGTGGTGGTTTTATAATTGGAAAGAGAAAAGGATGAGGGAATAAGGAAGACAGGTTAATTAGCAAAGAGAAGGAGTAATCTTATCAGAGTTAACGATAGGTGAAGAAAAGATAGATATAGTCTCAGGGAATGGTATACAACAGAAACAAAGAGGTAAAAATTTGGATATAAAGATGGAAAAAATTAAAGAGGAATGTACGGAAGGAAAGAATGTAATTATAGGAGATAATTTTAATATTAGAATTGGGAATTAGGAGGAGAGGATTTAGAGGATGATGGAATAGAATAGAATAGAATAGAATTTATTACACTTCAGCATTTATTTACAGCCAAGAAGAGGACTTGGTTTACATAAAATTCTTAACTCATTCATATATCCATATCTTGTCTGTAAGTTATCGCACATATTATTATAAAAATTTTATAAATTTTGTTTATCCCTTTATTTCCCTACTTTTCTAGTTAAACCCTCTATCTTCGTTTTTTTACCTATTAGGTGTACAACTTTGCTTCTGCCGTTTTCCTATAGATGGCTTTAGCGGTAAGTGGTGGTCGAAATAAATAGATCATAGACGTCATACAATAAACTTGGGCATCTGTCAACATAACCCCATAGAAACATTAGTCGATTTGTGTCTGCAACATAAAGTTATTCTCGATTGAAAATGTCAGTTTACGAGCCAAATTCTCGTTATTTGCGGGAGGTTTTAATTTTTTGCTTCAATATGAAGAAATCTGCGGCTGAGGCTCATTGAATGCTCTCAAATACTTATGGTGAGGCCGCTATTAGTGAAAGAATGTGTCGAATGAGTGGTTTCAACGCTTCAAGAACGGTGATTTTGACGTCCAAGGTCATGCTCTGTATTTGGTGGGACCAGCTCGGCGTAGTGTATTATGAACTGTTAAAACCGATTGAAACAATCACAGGCGATCGGTATCGAACGCAATTGATGCGTTTGAGCTGAGCATTGAAAGACAAACGGCCGCAATACAACGAGAGACACGATAAAATGATTTTGCAGCATGACAATACTCGAACCCATGTTGCGAAAGTGGTCAAGACATACTTGGAAACGTTGAAATGGGAAGTCCTATCCCACCCGCCGTATTTTCCAGACGTTGCTCCCTCTGACTATCACTTGTTTCGATCAATGGCACACGATCTGGCTGACCAGCACTTCCGGTCTTATGAAGAAGTAAAAAATTGGATCGATTCGTGGATAGCCTCAAAAGATGACCAGTTTTTTCGACGCGGGATTCGTACGCTACCCGAAAGATGGGAGAAAGTAGTGGCCAGCGATGGACAATACTTTGAATTATAAATGTATAACCAGTTTTTTACAATAAAGCCTCGAATTTCGGAAAAAAACGGCGGAAGCAAAGTTGTACACCTAATACATTATTTTATTTATTTTTTTTCTCTTTATCCATTTTTCTCTCTTAGTTATATCCATTTCTAATGTAATATATTCTCGTTCAATACATACGTTATCTCTATATCACAGACTTATCATCATCTATTATTATTGTTACATATTTATTTTTTACTTACTTCTTAGTTACTCCTTACTTTTCTTTTTCCTCCATTCCTTTCCTCTACCTATACATTTTCTCCCTGTCCTCTTTTGACTCCATTCTTTTCACTATCTCTTTTCACTCTCTCTTTTTCCATAATTTCCTTATTATTTCTCCTTTCACCTCATCTAACTCCTCATCACACAGTTTCCTTAAGATCTCTTCCTTATTTTTTCCTACTTTAGTAAACCTTTCTCTTATTTCCTCCACGTAGTGCTTTAAATTATCTTTTCCCTTGTCACAGAATAAATATACACTTTTAAATATAAATATAAATATATGATACATTTTTTCCTATGTTCTTCTATCCAATATTTATTACCTTTCTCTAAGTTCCCACACCTTAATTTGAATAAGACTTTCACCTTTTCTCCTCTAAGTTTTTTTTCCTCAAATACTCTGGGACCCTGCTTTGTCCTTTATTATTACTCCTTTTTTATCTGCTTCGCCAGCTAAGATTTCTATCTTTTCTTGATATTCTTTTATGATATTCTGTTCATTCTATACAATTATCTTCTTTACCTCTTGCTTTTTATCCTCTTCCTTTATCTTAAAGGTGTATCACGGGAATTAATAAGGAGATTTGGAATCAAGGAGCTGATAAGGAGATTGGAATATATATATGAAAACACGGAAGTTACGGTCAGAACAAACAGAAGTTTGACAGAGAAATTCCAGACAAGAATTCCAGACAAGAGGAATTAGGCAGGGCTGTGTCCTGAGTCTACCTTTAATTTGTATATTGCGCACTTTGACAGAGAGTTAAAAAAATAGAAATATAGGAGGAGTTGCGGCATAAGGGTATGGAACTTAGTGTATGCGGACAATATAGTGCTGTTGTGTAGCGAAAAATAGTTGCGCTGATAGACATGATACATACACTAAGGAGATTTTTAAAAAGTAGGAAACTAGAACTGTGTTGAAAAAACTGCGCTGAAAAAACAGATAGTAGTATTTAATAAGCATGGAAAGGAAAAGAAGGAAGCATGGAAATGGGAGGGTAAAGAGATTGAGGAAATATAATGTTTTAAATACTTAGATTTTACTTTTTTTTTAATAGAAAAGATGATTATGAAGATCATATAATAGAATTGAGCAAGAAAGGGAGGGCTCAAAAAGGAATGGGGTTTAGGAGAAAGACTATGCAGAAACGATTTTACAAGGAAATGGGTACTATTTAAATACCCAATATAAAGTATTATGGAGTATAGAGTAGAAATCTGGGGATGGGAAGAAAGAGGAAGTCTGGAGAAAATTATGTTAGATTACGAGGGCTGTTTGATAAGTACCCGTGTTTGACGACTGAGGGCGCCTCTGATTAAAAGTCTGTATACCACCGTGTAACGCCATTTTTTGAACGCAAGTAAAACTTTCAGACAGCTGTACCGGTTAGTTTAATTTTTTATAACAATTGAAAGTAAACGAGTTTGTGCTTGTTTGCAATCATGGAGAAAGAGCAATATCGGTCTGTGATTCGATTCCTGTTTTTGGACGAGAAAACGTGTGAAGAAATCAAAGTTGCATGCCGTATATAAGGACAACGCACCTTCGATGACTATCATAAGATATTGGTACAACGAATTTAAGCGTGGCCAAACATCCATTTTTGAAGAGCGCCCAGGTCATCCGATTGAGGTGACTACGGAGGATGTGATCAACAAAATCCATGATATCGTGTTAGCAGACCGCCGGGAGATCAGAGAGATTGCTAACATTGTAAAGATCTCAACTGAACGCAAAATGTCCTACGAAACATTGGGCATGAAAAAGCTATCGGCGAAATGGATGCCGCGTTTGCTTATAGTGGAACAAAAACGGAATCGCATGACAACTTCAAAGCACTGTTTGGACATGTTTAAGCGCAATCCGAAAGAATTTCTGCGTTTCGTCACTGTTGACGAAACATGGATCCACCATTACACACCAGAAGCGAAAGAACAGTCTAAACAGTGGACTAAATCCGGCGAATCTGCTCCAAAGAAGGCCAAAAACGGTTCTATCGGCCAGAAAGATCATGGCTACCGTTTTTTGGGATTCGCAAGGCATGATTTTCACCGATTTGGAGAAGGGATGGACAATCACGGGACAGTACTATGTTATGATTTATTGGATCGACTCGACTGAATTGAAAAAAAAACGGCCTCATTTAGCGAAAAAAAAGTGCTCTTTCACCATTATAATGCACCAGGTCATTCGTCCGCAATCGCCATGGCAAAACTGGTCGAACTACGAATTGTTGTCTTATCCCTATTCTCCATTTGGCCCCCTGCGATTTCTATTTATTTCCAAACATGAAAAAAGGCTTGAAAAAAAGGCGGAAAGTGCTTTGCATCAAATGAGGAAGTCATCGCCGAAAGAGGCCTATTTTAATGAGTTCGACCAATCATATTTTTTAAACGGTATAAAAATGTTGGAATATGGGCTGGGCTAAATGTATCGAGCTGAAAGGAGATTATGTAGAGAAATAAAAAGAAAAATTTTTTTTTAAAGTGTTTTCTTCTCTAACACGGGTATTTATCAAACAGCCCTCGTATATGAGATAGATATTCAACATAAAGTTCTGCATTCCAAGATATGTGATAATGAGGGAAGTAGCTATGGACAAATTAAGGGTAGGTTGGGGAATAAGAGCCATGAGATATGAGAGGAGATTAAAGAAAAGGAGAGAAGACTGCCTCCTTCGGTGTTGTTGGAAAGAAAAAGAAAAGAATAAATAAAAGGATGTATATGGTAAAAAAAAAGAAAGATTTTACAATAGGAATGAATGGGGAATAAATGCTAGGGAATTACAGGACGATAGAAATGAAGGAAGGTTAAAGGAGAAAATAATTAGAAGGGAAAGAGATGAGCAAAGACAGTGGCAAGATAGAATGAGGACTGCGAGATACAATGAAAGGTACAAAGAGTTTGATACGGGAAATAGATGTCCTAATTATTTAAGGAAGGAAAACATATGTAAGGTGGGAATGGGCGAAGGCGTGCGAAGATTAGTTAGGCTTAGATGGGAATATGGAGGAAGGAAATAAATATTGGCTAGATAAGGATATATAGAAAATGCGTATTTTACGGAATAGGGATAGACTGTATGAAACAGTATATGGAGAAAAGGCCCAAAAGTATGTAATTGATTTAAGGAGCTAGGAAAGAATAAGAAGGAAATATAAAAGAAACTTTGGAGAAGTTATTAGAAGTTATTAGATTCAGTTAAATGTAAAGTTTCAGGTAAATTAGAGAGAGAAAGAAAAAAATAAATCCAGAAAAGGAAACGGAGGAAGACCTTGCGAGGTAAAGCACATAGAGTATACTTAGGCAGGAGAACAAATTTGCATCTAGAAATGCGTGAGATTAGAAAGACTGTGACATAATATTAGGAATATATATTATACTGCGACATATCTATGTATAGTTGTAGCTAGGAGTCGTACTATTGTACTGTAGTATATTATATAGTATAGTATACTATATATTGCATATATACTATATATACTATTGCATATATAGTATACTATATATGCAATGATCAGGCTATGATATGTAGGTAATAAATATTATAAATATTATAGGAGAACATATGTTATAATATTCAAAGAAATGAAAATAAAATCATTTATTTGTTTGGTACTAGCTTGTTGTTAGATACTAGCAGTGTGGAAAAATGAGTGTGGAAAGGAATTTATATAAACCAAATCCCCTTCTTGGGGCTATGTAAATGTTAAAATGTAATAAATTCATCGATAAAGGCAGGAGAGGAGTGTAAGTATGAATGAATTAAGTATTTCTGTAAACCAAGTCCTTTTTGGCATATATGTGCTGAAGTGTAAATAAATTCTATTCTTCTATAATTATATTAAATTATATCACGAAAAGATCAAAAAATATAAAACACGATAAAATTTATTTTTTTAGCATGTATAACTTTTTTCTAATCATATGAGATAAAGAAATTTAAATATATAATTTAAAAAATTGTAATATTTATAAGAAATGTTTTATTTTGCGTTATATTTTATTTAAATATGTAAAATAAAGAATTTTATTGAATATAAAAAAGCTATAAAATTTTTTTAATATAAAATAATATTTTATTAGAATAAAATGTATATTTCATATAAAATTATTTTATTGTTGCTATTTTCATATAAATTATGACAAATAATCGATGAATATGTAATGAAAAATAATATATTTGTAATTATATTTGCATTGTTAATTTTCATATAATACTGATACTATTCATAAATACATTTTAATAATTTTAATGAAAAAAAACGTGTCAATCATCATCGAAATTTCAAATCTAAACAACATTATTTGTCATATTAGTTACACTCATATGTCATATAACACGTTTTCAAAAATTGATAACTGAAACTTATAGAATATACAAAAAATGTTAATATTATACTTATTATTAGTTTAAGTTAACATTTAATTCTCCATAGCCATAAATATTGTATATGCACATTTAAGAGCATTAATACTGTTCAGTGCGCTTCACAGTCTTTAGGACATACGATTTACCAGCTTTTTCTGTTTATTCACAGAATAAAGTAGATATGCTATACTATTAACTATATAAATAAACTATATAAAAGATATTCTTCTTAAATATTACATTAACTGCCGAATATGAGCGTACCAAATATAGATGCTCTTGATTGCACCTATACATACATATATCTGTACTAATTAGGAAGCCCTCTGTGTATGTGTGTGTGTGTGTGTGTGTTTGACTGCGTATTGTATGTATGTACTGTAGATATATGTAACAAACAATAGACCACATGTTTGAGTAATGACCTTAAAGCTATTTGAACACAGCCAACAGTCACATTAATTATATGATATCACACCAATGCATAGAATAACATACAAAAATGATTATTTTACATACAATTTAAAAAATACAAAATTGATAAAAAAAATAGCAAATTGAGATTCCTAGAAAAATGGCACATAATTTCTAATTTAAATACTGATTATTTTAACGAAGTAATGTTGATAACGGAGAAGATGGTGGCAATGATGGAGATGGAGGCCTTGCAGCAAGAGTTTCCAATTCACTGCAATGAAATTGACATACGGAGCTAGAAGTGCTTAGAGTTGATTCCGAAAGCATTCCCCGTCCTTTATAAGCTTTCCTCGCTCGATTGTTATCCTTGCCGGTTTCAACTACACCGCCATCATCATATTTACGAAAACAAATTGATAATATTTTCAGTCTGTAAAAATTCAAATTATAATCATTAATTAATTTATATCTTGTAATATCCAATTGCTTCATTTTAAAATGTATTTTTAATGTATCACAAACTTACATATTATATAACAAAAATTGATTACCTGGGATATTCAAACTGAGCAAATTGTGAAGACGGTCCTATAACTGCTAACATTGGACATAAAAACAACGTTGCATATATCCAACTTACTCCCATGACAAGCACTAAAAAAAGACCGATTTGTATATATGCTAGTACATGAGAAGGTAACATTAAAGCACCCGCAGCACCACTTGTAATTGCTGCCATAAGAGTAGGACCACCCATTTGTTGTAGAGCCGCTTTTACTCTGTCTATTTTCTTCTCAGAGACGCATGCTTTATAACTCACAGCATAATGCAAGCTAAAGTCCACAGCAAGTCCTAATAAAACAAAATATCCAGAAATATTAATTTCACAAATAGTTTAAACTTATCTTTTAATTTTTATTTACCTATTGCTGTAGTGATTGCAACACTTTCTAAAATATTGAGTTTCCATCCAAGAAGAATAAGTATTGCCACGGTTACAATTATTACAGCACCAATAGCTAGAATGGCGTACAGGCTAATAAGAGGATTTAAGGTCACCAATGCTAATACTATTAGAGCCAAAGTTAGCGATACTCCCATCGCATATAAAGTTCCATGATATAATGTACGCTGGAGCTCGTAAAATTCTAGATGACTGATAAACCATCCGCGTCGCATTCCTCGAGGTGCAGTTCGTAATTGATTCTGCATCCAATTTTCAACCTGTAAAATTTAAATTCAAGAAGTTCAATTAAACTTTACTTCAAGGATTTATACTTTTACAAATATTATCAATTCATGTCGTTATTTACTAATATCAAATAAGTAATACTTGCTTCATTAAAAAATTTATCCATACTTCCAAACGAGAGACTATATGCATATGTGCTATCATATTCGACAATAAGCGCTTTAATTTTAGGTGTTACTTTAATCGGAAATGTATCGTTTGATGCTTGCGCGGACAGTAATGGTTCTTTAACGAATTTTGGACCTCCAGAAATTGGACCAGTCCGAAACCACAAATGAGGCGTGTGATATATTCTATTACTAGCTTCAGCTGCACATTGTTGCAGAACGCTTGGTTTGTAAGGAAATTTACTACTCTTGCAACATGGTATATACTCAATCTGAGGATCGACAGGATCTTTACAAGATCTCTTCATCCATAAACGTAATGGTTCAATAAAGCAATTGGATAATAAAGGTCCCGTAGTACTACGGTAAAAAGGTTGACTTCGTAAATTTCCGCAAAATTGTTCAAGCCATAATTGAGATTTTGGATGAGAAACATCAAAAGCATCATCCCAGTCAGGTATTCCTCGTTTACGAGGATCAAGATAATCACCATTATCGATTGGATTTATACCCCAAACAAATCTTAATGGTAAAACTTCAGCATCTCCGCCAACCTGTACGAA
>NW_017259194.1:750660-753143 GCF_001594045.1 Atta colombica | reverse complement strand
ATATATATATATATTTGTGATGCAAATATATCCACATAAGTAAAATAAGCACCATTTCATATCGTTCAAACCAAAATCTCCGTGAATATACTAGATCATATTGTTCAAACGGATGTGTATCATGGAATAATTGAAAATCCATATAATCTGGCAGTTGCAAACCCGGATAATGGAAGACGATACTGCAACACGCTGATGCCGTTATAGCCAAACTTAATAGCCAAAACCAACGTAATCGAAGTACTAATCCAGTAAGAAAGGTGGTAAATCCTATTGTCACTTTATCTCCCAAAGATCTTAAAGGACGAATAATTCTTCTGGTAATAAAGTTGACAGGCGATAGAGTGGATAATTTGCAATGTTCTGACACAATCACACACGCAGGTAACCATGTAATCATCAAGAAAAAATTTGCAATGACTGTCATGCCTGCAAATAAACTATACAAAATTTATTATATATAGTATATATAGTAGTCAAGAGTCATCATTTAAGTATGGAATAGAAAAATGTTCATAAATTAGCTTTATAATAAAATTAGTACCTGAAGCAATTGATGGCAGTCACATTACTGACAATTGATGCAAAAAAAGCTACTGCTGTCGTAAGAGATGTAACAAACATAGCTGGAAAAGCATGTGTCATTGTTTCTTGCACCAACTGTATTAATCCGTCATTTGAAAGTTTTTGTTCTTTCTTAGATTCCCATACCTTACAGTAAATAAATGCGTCATCTGCTCCAATACCTGTAGAAAAATAAATACATTTATTATAACAAATGTATTTATAGCATTTTTAGGTTGATTTCACTTATGATTATTTTCATATAAAATACTAACCTACGGCTACAACAATGGCCAATAAATTCATAAATGGGAAAAATTTAATATGTAAAACAACAGTATAAATTGCATATGAAATGCCAAGGCTAAATACTACTGCGAAAAATGTTGCTATAGTCAATACTATAGAACCAGTATATGCCCAGATACAAAATGTAACAAAGATAAAACCGACGAGTACCAGACTCGAATCAGATAATATATCGTGATCAAATAATGTACTTTTTAGACCAAGTTGAATGCCTTGAACACGAAAATTTCCGTATATTAAATCATTATTATTTATTGCTTTATAAAAATCTAAAGTCGCAGAGCTTGCCGCAATTGGAAGAAATAGCATTGCAGAATGCAATGTCGAATTTTGTTTGCTGTTGGGATCCATCTTCTGTAACAATCCAATAAATATTTAATTCGATATTGAATATATTAATTTTATTATTTGTTAAAATAATATTAAAGTTATGATGGACTCTTACACTTGGAATAAAATTAACATCTAAAAGATAGTGTAGTAAATGATAAGCTGCATTTCTCATGTAGCATTCGTTTGGCACATGTTTTTGGCAATTAAAGTCTTCTGCACAGTTAGGCGTCAACTGACGATTATGATAATAATAAGCGCATTGTTGCAAAAGTGTTTTTACTCTGCTCAGATCATTTTCTGTTACTCCCAAACAAGAACTACGATTGGATAAAAGTGCCACATAGTTAGCTGGTGACCAACTTCTACAACATTTATGATCTGCCGCATCATTGCGATTGATTTGCGTCTGACACAAAGATGGAAAGTGAACATTTCCACGAAGTACACCATCAATGTGACATTGAGCTAATACACCTTCCATAGACCACAAATTCAAATTTTTTTCCTCTGAATCTACGGCGATCACAACACGAGCATACGAAGAAGTTGGTAAATTACAGAAAAAATTATCACTATCAAGATGATCTTGAGTCTTGTCCTCTATATCTGCATTATGCGTATCTCTCAATTCTAATAATTCTTCCCATGTATCTTTGTCTTCTTCATTTGCTTCTTTATCTGTATTATTTAATATTGTTTCATATTTCTTTACCTTTTGTTTATTTTTATTTTTTGGTTTTTTTCTAAGAATACCCTGAGTAGATAAACTACGATTTTGCATATTAGACTGAAAAATCAAGTCAAAAATTTAATGTTTTGCTAATTATTTAACATATAACTAATATTTCTAAGTATCTTATCTAAAATAATTAAAAAAAATGAGACTATAGGACTATAGTTAAAAAAAATTTTATTATTTATACCTGTTGAGTTAGTTGACGTATGTATTGATAATATTCTAAAGGATTATCAGTAAGTTCTCCTCTTCCTTTTGTAGCTTCTATTAAATGATTCCAAGCTGTCAGTCTTTGCGCTAAAACTGTACCTCTTGCCTCAAAACCCTACAGTATAAATATATATTTGAAATATATTGAAATTGTACAGAATTTTTCTTTTATTCTTACAAGAAGATGATCTTACATACCATTTGAGGATCCGTAAAATCTGGAAACTTTTCAGTTGTAAGCGGAATAATTAGACATACTAAAGAGAATATAAAAATGACCAGTAAAATAATATATGGATGATGAGCAATTATACGAGGATACCAGGATGCT
>NW_017259194.1:744263-750560 GCF_001594045.1 Atta colombica | reverse complement strand
TATATAACTTTTTTAAATATCTATTTTAAATAAATATCTTTAGATGTGTTGTAGATGAAAAACCATCAATACACACACGATTAATAGTCGTCATGTATTTGCATCAGTATACAGTTCGTTGAAGAATTTGTGATAGTATTAAAATACTCTTCTATAACAAAGGCAATAGTCTTGCATCACATAACTATGCTTGTCTCATTTTCGTTTCATTATTCAAATATCTCCGCAGGAAGGTACCAAATGGTTTTAGTCGAACAATTTTGTTGATTCCTTTATTTCTATTACAGTTCAGAGTCTAATTCTAAAAGTATCTGAGTAAATTTTAACATCCGAGTCGCGAATGCAGAAACGACCATACGAATGTAGTGAATTTCAACATACGCGAATAAACCAAATTATTAAAATTTGTAGATGCTTCTTTTTATTATCATGTCATTGATCAATTCAAGTCGAATATACTCGTGATTATCTCGTTAATATTCCACGCGGAGAAATCTCGCATTGTGCATCTACTCGAAATAACAACACGTGTTTACATTACAGTGACGAATGGTACGACCCGTTGCTGCTGGACGAGACGCTTTTCTTATGCGTGGTCTACAATGGTAGTATCATAATGGATGAGACTTA
Source organism: Atta colombica (assembly GCF_001594045.1). Lineage (NCBI taxonomy): Eukaryota > Metazoa > Arthropoda > Insecta > Hymenoptera > Formicidae > Atta > Atta colombica. The sequence goes on along the minus strand of NW_017259194.1, from coordinate 749,930 downwards.
AAAAATTGACTAATCACAATCGATTATTCTTCTCATATTCAACTGCGATTGGTCAATTTGTTACTCTCACAACCTTATCCACTACAGTTACTGCCATTGTAGACCACTCATTACACATGCGCGGCGACACCAGCGACAATAGCATCTCGATTCGAAATTCTGCCTTGCTCTGCCTCGCTCTGTCCGAGTTATTTTGGCAAACATTTAATATGAAAGATTAAATACTTGAGATTAATTAAAAACAAATAATAATTCGTTAAATGCAATAACATTAAAATAATGGCTTAGTTTATATCATGCATTTGATATGAGTATTAACTAGTAACTTTCTATTGAATTATCTTAATTTCGATACATGTAAATAATATATATAATATATACCAGATGTATATTTAATTAATCATTTGGATGAATATTGTATCAATTTAGTATCATTCATCATTTCTTCATCATTTTTTTGAATAACATCGCTCTGATGTCCATTTCTATATAAGATGCGTTCGGTATTGCAAATCAAAGATGTCCGTTCTTTCGGCAATTCGCATTTTTCTGCTACATGTCATCTGCGTTCGATATTAACATTTCTAGAGGCAATCGAGCTGCTCGATTCATTCCGGATTCAAAGACCGAGCTCGTAGAATTAATGCAGATTTTCGCACCTAAATTAAATTCATAACCTGTGTATTATTTATATAATGTATCCAACTGATTCGTTAACACATACATTCATCTCTTTTAATTTTTCTATTTTACAAATAGTGTATTTGAATTGTTATAACGTCTAAAAATGCTGAAACAAATGCTATCAAATAGAAATTGAGTACATTGTATATGTACAATATTTAACAAGGAAAGTAAATTTTTAATTCTTTTTCTCTTTATGAATTTGAGATTATTTAAAAACAAAAAATTTGCTAGTTAATTTTTAGATCAAAGCTTATGTTGCACATATAGAATGAAATAAAATCAAACTGTAGTAATATATTAAAGACTCTAACGAATATATAAATCAAGTGATATAACTTATAAATTTCAAATTGCTGAAATTTATTTGCAGTGCAGTATTTTCTTTTAAGAAAATACATCTTGCGTATGAGTTTGTTACATTCATGTGTAATGATCTATTTTTAGTATAAGATTATTATCAGTTTTTAATAAAGCGAAAGATATTTTCAATTAATAGGGTATTTTTATTTATTTCATAAAAATAAACAATTTCATTTTATAATCTAATCTTAAAGGATAGTTTACAGCTCTGTATCGTTCGGAATTAATTCTTGGCACCCGGATTGCTCAAAGATCACGTGATCAAGCTCGCCATCTGCTAGCTCGCATCTCAGATTTACATTGCTGACGCATCTATAGATTAACTTTAATCTCGGTTCAATTTAGGGGCTCCTCACAATAAAAGGAACAAAAAATAAGAATTTCAACCTATCATAAATTATGTATTGTGGAATACACAGTTTCTCACAGTTTCAGATAGATTGAAATTTTCTGTTCTCTGTTCCCTTTTATTGTGCAGAATCTCTTACTCTTCGTCTTTTTCTAGTTCTAAAAATTAGAAAAAGATGAATAGTAAGGGCTACCTTCACCAAGCTCCGATTAATTTAATAGGCCTAATAACTTTGCAGAATTCCAACTGAAGCTGATGTCGGAGAAAAAATGCAAAGAGAGAAGTTATAAATATAGATTTGTAATATTAACTTATGTAGCAAGGTTTCTCTCTGATAGCTGTTTATTAATAAGCTATTTTTGTGTTCAATATAGTATGTAAAATTACAGTTAATTATAATTAGTAAAATATGTTTAACTCTTTAATTTACATTTTTTCTCCGACATCAGTTTCAGTTGGAATCTTGCAAAGTTATTAAGTCTGTTAAGTTAATCGGAGCTTGATGACCCTAAGTTGAACTGAGATTAAAGTTAATCTACATTAAGCTGGAAACACAATGAAAAGCACAGGCAATAGGAACAGAGAATAAAAGATTTCAACTTATCAGAAAGCGTCCATTCTATTATTCATAGTTTCTGATAAATTGAAATCTCTTATTCTCTGTTCCTATTGCCTGTATTTTTTATTGTGTTTTCAGCTTTAGTAGAAATGAGCATGAAACAAAAATAATTTAATAGAAAGTTACTAGTTAATCAATCAATTGTTAATCAATTGTATATCAAGTGCACGATGTAAACTAGACCAATAAGTTATATATTTTAAGCGCTTAGTAATCTTAAGCAGCCAATAACAGAATGTTCTTAGAAACGACTTTCTATTCCCTAGAAAATGAATATTTTGATTGGAGAATCATGTGAAAAATAGAATTTTCTTAGAGATTTCCTGAGCTTTCTGCACTTTTTACCTTTCTCCTTTTGTCTTTCTTTCTCACACATACGTCTATCTTATTTTAAGTGCAGAAGAGAAGACGTTATCGTGTAGTTGCAAACAACAAATCTGTATATTGAATCTTCATTTCAATGATCAATCTAGTCGGAGTGAGAAAGTAGGGATAGTTGTAGGCTTATAGGCGTGTTATCACGCATGATATTATACACGAATCAACCTATCCCACGTAGTGCATCCGTGGCCCCGTGCTCCACGTTTCTCTCTCGTGTATATCATGCACGCTTGCGTACGTATACATATACATACAAATGTCACATAACCCGCCACGGACGACGGCAGTGGCGGCACATACATGAGAGGAAACCAGAAGAAACGGCAGACATTCTGAAACCCTAAAGTATTGTCACGTCCACGGGAACAAGACTGTGTTTTTCATACGTGTGTATTACTTCGTTTTATTATAGTTATCATTTTCTTTCAATTGAGATACTCGAGATTCTCAAATACACGTAATCTCGTGGTGCGTGGAATATTGTTTTGTATCGGATCGAATCATCAGATGTTTACGCTTCCCGCAGCACGTAGGCGCACTGATGTGACTTGAGAGCAACGGGGTTTCAGCAGTGATTTGCGCTGTCACTTTTATCACGGTCTGATTAATGTTGCGATATTAATCAGAGCTGGTCGCAGTAGCAATTTTTCCTGAAATGAATCTTGAAACTGAAGGAAGAATGTTCTATCGACTGCTCTTAGCAATTTTGTTTTTCCTGCAAGTAGGCGGAAATTATTTTGGAACTAATTCTGAAAAAGATGATCAATGTTTCTGCAAGGTATTGAATATTATTCTTAATATTATTTCCTAAGATGCAAATTTTGTTTTTTCTTGTTTTTACATTTATTTGCAGTTTTAAAGATTGTATTATTATCTTTATATCACATTTATTTATTTTTCTAGTGAAATAAAAACTAATTATGTCCTTATAGAAATATCTTAATGTAATTAAAAATGGTTATATATTTATAAATACTATATTTATTATATAGATTATATTATTATGTTTATTATACAGAAAATTAATTAAAATTACAGCTGAAAGGGTCTATAGATGACTGTACATGCAATGTTGATACTGTGGATTATTTTAATAATATGAGAATATATCCGAGAATTCAAAGTCTTCTAGTCAGAGATTATTTTAGATTTTATAAAGTAAACTTAAAACAGGATTGTCCATTTTGGGCCGATGATAGCAAATGTGCTATACGTTATTGTCATGTGCTACCCTGCCAAGATGTAAGCATTTTTTATATTAAATATTATTTTAAATAAATATGACAATTCTTTTTATTGTCTATAATTTGTCGCAGGACGATATTCCTGAAGGTTTAAAGGGAGATATTCCAAGAGATATTCATCTTAATGAAAGTCCAGTAGATAAATACAGAGCCAATGCACAGATTAATGACTGCAGGCACAGTGCAAAAGATCATAATATGGAGCTTGGTTATTTGAACACAACAATTAGGTAATTAGTAGGATTTATATTATGTACAAATAAAAAAATCAAAAATAAAGCATAAATTTGATTATAGTTCAGAAAACTACAAAGAATTTGAACGATGGCAGCAGCATGATGATGCTCAAGATAATTTCTGTGTAAAAGAATCTAGTCCTGGAGAATATGTGGATCTTTTACTTAATCCTGAAAGATATACAGGATACAAAGGAACCAGTGCACATAGAATATGGCGATGTATTTACATGGAAAATTGTTTTAGGTATATGACTATGTTATATATACAAATAAACACAAATATGTTATTTGTGTTTATTTTATTGTATTGATTTTATTTGAGTCTGTATATGTCATATTATTTTTTTCATAGGCCTGAAAATTCACCTCATATTTTTATACAATCTTCTAAGATGAATGGTAAGTTCTATATTAAATCCACTCTTAAATCCATTCTTCATATAAACCTATAGAATAAGTGAATAAATCATATTTTTTCATACAATTCATAGATTTTTACTTATGCCTATTTCAATTGCAACTTAAACATATTTTTGAAATTTACATAAAATATGATTTTAATTTATTTTGAATAATAATACTAAAAAATTGAATATAATCATATTAACATAATTATAATTATAGTTAACATTAAATCAAACATTATTACATAAATTATTATTTATTCTTAAATATATACATAAATATATTGTTTCAGGAATGTGTTTAGAAAAACGAGTTTTTTACCGAGTTATATCCGGTTTACACACCAGTATCAACATACATTTATGTTCAAAATATTTGTTGGTTCCGCAAGATAGTTTACAAGTATCACCTGACAATCAATGGGGTCCTAATTTGGATGAGTTACAAAGAAGATTTTCTTCTGAAACAACAGGTGATGAAGGTCCAAACTGGCTAAAAAATCTATATTTTACATATTTACTTCAGTTGAGAGCTTTAGCTAAAGCTGCACCTTATTTGGAAAGAGAGGAATACTATACAGGTAATGAAGTAGAGGATGAAGATACAAGATTGGCCATGAACGACATACTGAATATTGTTAGGTAAGTTATTTTATAATATTTTTTACAATACATATGAAATAATTATGAATTGTTTATGCAATTTGTATTTTAGATCATTCCCAGTACATTTTAACGAATCAGTTATGTTTACCGGTGGAGCAGAGGCACAAGTATTGAAAGAAGAATTTAGACAACATTTTATAAATATTTCACGTATTATGGATTGCGTAGGATGTGACAAATGTAAGCTATGGGGTAAATTGCAAATCCATGGCCTGGGCACTGCGTTAAAAATATTATTCTCAGGAAAATTTGATAAATGGGAATCAACACTTAATAATCTTAATCGAAAGTTATTCTTTTTGGAAAGGAGTGAAATTGTCGCTTTGGTGAATGCTTTCGGAAGGTAGATACTTTATTTCTTTATTAATTTAATATAGAATTAATTTTATATAGAATTTTATAATTATTCGAATTAATTTCGAATTATTTAATTATTATATAGAAAATTATTAATTTACTTAATTTTTATAGAAAAACATTTTAATTTGTTAATAATGAATTTTTGCAGATTATCAGAAAGTATTTTTGAATTAGACAGATTTCGCAGGATGATGAGATAACGTATTATCTATTTGTAATTAAAGATTCTTCAGTACCACTACAAAACATCACGTAAACACATCACATCGCTTAGATTTTCTAAGTAACCTTTTAAGTGCTCTCCCTACTTGTAGATCGCAGATTTTAATGTATCTGACTTAATTGAGTGTGCGTTTGT
>NW_017259194.1:739172-744163 GCF_001594045.1 Atta colombica | reverse complement strand
ATTTTTAATTAAATTAATATAATTATATATTTATATATTATACATTATAATTAAATAGATCTCATTCTATATTTTATATAAAATTTTATACAAATATTCTTTTTAAGGACAAAAAATATGTTAGTCCATTGGAATAATTCAATTATTTGAATATAAAAATTTTGAAGCTACATAAACGTCAGTTTAATTGTCAACTGCAATTAAATTTTGACTTTAATTAATTGTAATTATCTCTTCCGATATTTTAGGAGAACTGTATATACATGCACATACTCATAAATATGCATAATGTAGAATAATATATAAGGATTGAATGCACCAGTGTTTATTCATACAAATAATTTTTAATAAGTTTTCTTCCTATATATTGAATTATACTTATATAACGCAAACAAAGCTGAGAATTATTAATTAAGCTTAAAGAGAAAAGATTATTAAACAATTTTTAATTATTAGTAAACAAGTGATTATTATAGTTAGATGTATTTATCTTGTAAGACTGGCGTCCGAATTGATATTTTCTTCCGATTTGTATTATAGCTTTCCAACTCCGTCTGTGATAAATATTTTATCTAAAGCAACTATTTATAGTTTAAATTTATGTACATTATGCTTTGAAGTTGGGGTTTTATTTATATAATACATATTTTTATAATCAATGGGATATAAAGTCTTACTTATATTAAGAGATTCATTATTTACAAACACATAGAATGTCTTGTAGAATTACTGTATACAAAATATACACACTTAATATAAAAATATTATTTTCGATATGTATATATGTATATATAAAAAATATGTATCTATATTTTGTATATATACATATATATATAATATATGTATGGCTTGTGTGCAATAATCTGGATTGTACTTGCGAATTTTTGCATATATGTAACGTTTTTATTCATATTATTAGAAAAAAGCTTGGTATGGTATATCAATATTTTACAAGAATGGTATAAAACATAGTCATATAAATGAAGAAAGAGATAAATAAATTTGGATACAAAAAATTAACAAAAATATTTTAATACAATTTCTCAATTTTTTTAAAATCCAATTTCTCTCCAGGAATTAGGATAAATCTGAAGCTATGAATTTAAATTTTAGTGACTGAATTCTTGATGTTATAAAATATATGACTTGCTAAAAATAATAATAAATAAAATTTATTTTAAAAGAATATAAAATTAGAGCCAAATTTAATTTACTGTATTAAAAAATATATTTTAATAATTCCGATTTTTCTAGAATATCGAAAAAACGTACCCTAACTATCGCCTAATCTTTTATCTAATTGGAATGAAAGAATTCACATAAATAATTATTTTCAAACGTCACTTAATTATAAAACGAAATAATATAAGTTTAACATTTATAAATTATTCAAGACATAAATGCTATCTAACTTCTACATCAGAGATAAATAGACGGTAAGAGCTTTCCACTTATGAACAAATTGATTTGCATTAAATCGATATAAGGATCATTAAAATCTTCCTTTTACTATGGATTTCTAATTCACACACACACGCGCGCACATACATACACACACAATTAGGCCAAAATACCGGTTTAGCCATTAAATCATATGAATGACAAGCATTTACAGGCTTCAGAACGAAACACACGCGCGTTGTCATTCTTGGCGAATTTGTGTTGATCAGCGCGCGTTCCAGTCGACAGACGTTAAGTCATGTTATGCGGTACCACGAGGACCTGAAGCTGAACGTGTTTCTCCCACGCGTTAAACATGAGTCACAGCGTCGTCCGCGACGTCCATCGCTCAACAGTCGCCGGCAATAACACGGGTGTGTCCATTGAATTGGTCGCGCTTCGATACGATGCGATCAAGTGTGCCAGTCGCCGCCTCGTCGTAGGATAAGTGTGTCGGCGCTCGTCGCGGGTATCAGGCCACGTACGTAGAACGTACGTATAATAATACCTACGCACGCCGGTATGCTCGGCCGACCAGCCACCACGATGACTACGGCGACGACGGCGGCTGGCATCCCGTATGACAAGAACGTTGCCTGCAACGGCAAGGACGACATACGGGTGCTAACGCAGCCTACCATCAGAAGCGGACTCAGGGTGTACAAAATCGTGGTGCTGGGCGACGGCGGTGTTGGCAAATCAGGTATCCTGGTCGTCTAATTGATTTATTGGAATAATATTTCATCAAATGTTTGACTGTGCATACTGTACTATAATTACATGTCTTGCTTTTCAGCTGTCACTTTGCAGTTTGTCAGTCACAGGTTTTTAGACTATCATGACCCTACAATAGGTAAGTCGCATTCTGTGCAAAGAAAGTTTGAGCTCGTTAATTCTCAAATAAATCTTATAAAGAAGTAGAAAACAACTAGATATTAATTAATTAATGTATAGAGTTTGAGAGATTAAATATCTAATTTGAATTGTCAAGGTCAATGCACAAATGAGATAACTCTTTCTCTTTTATTCATAGAGGATTCATATCAGACACAAGTAGTTATCGATGGCGAGGCAGCTCTCCTGGATATTTTAGACACAGCTGGACAGGTTCGAGACTTATATATTACAATAATCACAATCATAATTACAAGTGTTCTTCATGCATTTTCCTTTCTCGTATACTAACGGAAATGGATCTGACTCTGTATACTGTTGTATACAGGTGGAATTCACAGCAATGCGGGAGCAATATATGAGATGCGGCGAAGGTTTTATGATATGTTACTCGGTAACAGATAGACATAGTTTCCAAGAGACAATGGAGTACAGAAAACTAATATCACGTGTTCGCGCTAATGAGAACATTCCTCTGGTGGTAGTTGGCAATAAGTTTGATCTACAACATCATCGAAAGGTGTAATAGATGCTGTCGAGTTGACCATGACATATCAGAAATCGTGAATACATACAGCATACAAGAACAATGAAATATATTTCTCGCATACATTGAACTTGTTGCTTATTTTAGGTGACCACGGAGGAAGGCAAGGCATTGGCGGAAGAACTCGGTTGTCCGTTTTACGAGACATCCGCCGCTCTCAGACAATTCATAGACGATGCATTTTTCTCACTGATCAGGCAAATTCGCACTAAAGAGAGATCCCGCAGACGCAGCCGATGGTGGCGAATTCGCTCGATCTTCGCCTTTATTTTCCGACGAAAGAGATATACTTCTCACCGTACTGCGTAAAACTGATTTTTGATGATAAGTTCTTCACTAGAGAGATTGTTGTCGAAAACCGACAAACGATAGCATTGACGGAAGTAATATCATAGCAAGCCACAACGAAATAGATATTGCCCATAACTTTAATTTACGCGATACATAGTTACCCTTATTTAGAGACTGACAATTCATTAACATTTCACTGCCTTATCATTGACCCTAGTATGTATTAAGTATATGCAGAAGTTTTAGTCTTTTTTTTTCACACAATGTTTTGATATAATTTTATTTATTTTAAATTCAAATAATTTATCATCTTTTCATCTACTTGTAAGACTGATATTGAATTATTTGAAACGTCATATTTATAATTTAATGATTCACAATCTTGCAAAATAACAATGAACACGATGAATAACGAAAAGCTTTAAATTCGATATTACATTCGGTATGAATTCTAGCAAAAAAGCGTTGTTAAAACATGTGAATTAACTTGCTTCTTGATGAAGATATTGTGTTTTATGTAATATTGTTTTCATTATTTTGAAACTTTTATGTATATATTTTTTTTTTGATATATATAATATATCAAAATTATTAGTTAAAAAAAATATATATATATGATTAAAGCTCTTTTGTATATCTGATGAGATATAAAAAATGTGTTTCATTAAGATATTTCTTAAATCGGATGAAACTGGTAATGTTAAACTATATTATTGCCAATTACTTAAATGATTTGATCGAAAAAAACAGAAGAAAAGTACTTATATTAAACATAAAGTAAAAATTAAAAAAAGATTAAAATCTTTTGCATATATCTAATATTTTGAATGCAGAGCAAAGTGAAATTGTCAAATAAGCTGGAACGCACATTTTGTATTCATCTTCGACTTGAGATCTCGAATTACTCATTCGTGCCGCTCAATTAAAGAAATATAGAGCATGATACATAATAGATTCTATAGAATACTTTCTGTAGAAAATATAATAGCACATATTGTGATTTCCAGTTTTTTATAATGACGATTTCTCTATTTATCTCGACTATTTATCTCGAAGGCTGTTAATATGTTTCTTTAAGTTAAGTTTCACAAACGTCAGTGGCGATAAACAAAAAACCTAAGGCAACTAATTTTGTATAAGTAAATATTTCATAAATATCTCTAACGAATCACTTTTTTGATAGCTATAGACACGTTACGATACATTTAAATTTTATTTTATTAAGTAACATACGCGACCAAAGAAAAGTATATGAAATGTTAATGCAAAGAAAAAGTGATTCTTAGCAAAGAAAAATAAAAATGCAAGATATAAGAGCTTTATATAAAAACTTTACAAGATAAATAGCTGCAATTTTAAAAAGTGTATAAAATTGAATTTTATTTATTTTAATTTAATTCAATGTAAATATTAAAATTATGCTGCTACAAATGATGAATGAAAGCTTATAAAATGCAGCTTATAAGTTGCAGTAAATTGCAAAGTTTAGGATTGTTATATATTTAGTATTATTAATTATTATCAACATAAATTACATGATCTCTAAAATATCTCAAAAAAACGCTTTTTTATTAAAACATATGAATATGTCTATCGTAGACATAAATAATTGAACTGGCAATAAGTAAATATATTATTTCTATACAAATATGAAAGCTCAGAAAAAATATCATGTAGGCGTTAAAATAATCAGAGTTTATATATACATATGTGGTATAAATTATATTCCAGTTCAAAGAGCATTCGAGTGCAGTTTAATATTTACAATAAATATTCTAATTAAATGCAGCTCATCAAATATACGTATATATATATATAT
>NW_017259194.1:736279-739135 GCF_001594045.1 Atta colombica | reverse complement strand
ATATTATTTTAATTATAAATAACCATCGATTAACGCACAATTTTCCAATGTAATTCTCGAATTTGTTGTTATGCATTACGATTAATATGACAGCTAGTATATACCGTGAATGTATATATGTGTATTATTATATATATATATATATATAAAACATTACATATTGTTAAATGAGAAATATTAAATTTGTATAATATTTATTTAATATTATGTTTGTATAATTTAACATTTTCTATGTTTAATGGCAGTTATTGCAAATTATTGCAAGCACATATATATATATATACACATAATCATACATCATAAATATTATGTTATTAACATGCTTATTATGTTATTAAAATAAATTATTAGTACATGTAACACTTATAATTTATTTTAAAGTCATAGCAGCAGATGTGACTATTTGTAGCAGCAAATACAAGTATTATTGACAGCATTTATGATGATGAGTTTGCAATATATAATTGGTATAAAGAATAATTACATTGATTAAAATAAACGTATGTATATGCACATACTCATTACATTAACACATAGACATACGCGTGCGCGCGTATGTATTTGTGTGTACTGCATGTTTCGAGAAACTTACAATTTGTGCGGCATTGAAACATAGAATATTCGTGCATTCATATCAATAAAGAGGAATATCATAATTATTGTCTTAGAATTAAAGATATAAAAAATAGAAGTAACTATTAATGAGATAAAGTATGGCCATCATATATATCATTATGTCATCGTCTTATCATCACTATATATATAACTATATATATAAAAGAAAAAAAAATAGGAAGAAAAATTGTTAGATCATTAAAGATACAAGTAACATTATTACATTATATATCACGACATTTATCAATTAGCTATTAGAGAGATTAAGTCTCATACGTAATACGACGTAAATTACGGATTTCGTACACGATAAGAGAACATAATGGAAAATAAAGTAGTGACAGAGTAGTATGTAGAGAACAATAATTTATAATTTACGAGGACAATATGATAATCAACGATCACGTTATATTTTTATTTCATTTTTACAAAAATTTAATAATATGTAAATATTGAGAAAGAGAAACTGCAGACTAATACATGTAATTTTTTATGCATGATAAACTTGATGCTATACTACACAATGATACATATAAATATCGCATAAGTATAAACCGTAGAAATTTTGCAATAATATCGTGAAATTGTGAATTTTATGTAAGCTGAATATATTTTGGATATATGCTAACAAGGATATAAAACTGATATATATTTTGCATCATGGATATAAAATAATTTTTTTAAGATATAAGATATAAGGAATGTAAAAAAATGCAATTTTAAAATAATTAATCAATATCATGCCTAATTTTCATTATTAAAAATTTGTCATAAACTTGAGCTGTTTCCATCTTTAATAAAAACCGTAACAATATTTTTATATCGAAATTTATCATTTATTATATCCATCCAATAAGACTGCAATAAAATTGATAAAGAATAATTTAAACAAAGATATTTACGTAAATAAAAACTTTTCTTATCTTTATATTTTTATGTAAAACATTTACAATGTTATGCACACAATTTTATTACTTTTTTTAAGTCATACACATATAATAAAACATGCCATATAAAAAAAATTAAAATTGCACATATTTTGTCTAAAAATTATTAATTATTGGCATAATTATTGGCATTCATTTTCAGATCTTTCAATGATCACAGTATTCGCTCATTACATAGAGATTTCACATATGGCCTCAAATATGTGTATATAAAAATTGACCAACTAATTTTGGCACATCCGTACATTACTTACAATTAATAATTTCATCAGTATCTTTTCTTTCTTCAGTATCATAGAAAAAAATTATTTAAAAAGTACATATTTTTAATATATAAAAAATATTTCTATCATAAACAATTAAATGTGCATTAAATGTGTGTATGATACAATTGAGCACAATATTTTACATGCAATGCATAGTCAAAAGTTTATAATCCACAATGTGATCAGAATATCATTTAATTTATGTATATATATATTTTAAATTATCTCGCATTTTGCAAGCATTGTTTATTTCAAAGTTATATTGCGTGATACTAATATAATTTTGCCTCCAGATTTCTTTGTGACAACTTGCATTTTATCATCTTCTTCATAATTGTCTGGAAGTAGCGTAATTTCCTCTGTGTTTTGTACGTCATCTCCATTGTTATCTACATAAATGATAAAAACATAAAAGAAATTATTGTAGGTTTATTGTTCCTTTCACAAATTTTTTAATCCAGATCTACGTCGAATTGAATATAAGAATATATAAGAATCTATAATATATATAATAACAATAAAATAAAAAGAATGAAAGTTTACTTGAGATTTTATAAAAAGTAAACTAAGAACAAGTTGAATGTGAACATTATAAGAACATTACTTTTACAATTTACAGCAGAAAGATAAAAATTAAATATATGCAGTAATCGCTATGTTTAAAATTTTAATTACCACGTGCACGATTATCAGGATCTTCCAAAATGTTGACAACTGGATTATCCTGCTCTGCGGAATTATTCGTCGAGTCATTCATGGCTTGTTTCGATTCCGTTTCAACTGAAAGCCATGTAAGCTAAATTACTATACTAAAGTAAAAAATTCATATGTCTCTGAAAAATTTTAATTATTGTTTGTTGTTATACAGAATATATATGACTTTATATATATATGACAGAATATATATGACTGTATATAATGCGAATTATTAGATACGCGTGTTAGTAATTAATAATTATATGCAACTTCCTGCATCAGCACTTGTAAACTCCATGCAGTTAATATAAAATATGTTAATTTTTTATATA
>NW_017259194.1:705843-736179 GCF_001594045.1 Atta colombica | reverse complement strand
ATATATAGCCTAAGTTTAAAAGCAGGACTATCTTGCTGATTATACATGTAAGATGTCTTTCTCTATACTATTGAGAAACTTGTTTTACGCTTGATATTTTTAGAGAGTTAAAAATGTTTTATAGTTTATCACATTTTTTTATTATTTGACATATTTCTATAAATACAAACCAAAATTTGTAATTGCACATTTTTTAAATGGTTTATACCATTTAATCATAAAATCCTATTAATAAATACAATATTACAACAAGCTGTAAATCACAAAATATTCTAAAAATATTCACAACTTAATAATTATTATAACTTAGTCATAAATTATAAACAATCTTATTCCATCCCATTCTATATACAGATTTACTTTTATAAAGTACATAATTTATTTTTTTTTAATTATGCTTAGAAAAAACAATATATTTATTGCTAAAACAATTAAATATACAGTTAACAATTAAAAATACAATTCTTATAGAAAAATAAATTATTGCATCTATTAACTCAGAAATTGTACTCGTGTGACTGTGCGATTCTCAGTCTATAAATTGTATAAATTTTTATAAGTATATAAATATTTTGTACTATTCTATTGTAATATATACAAAATTAGACTTCGTAAGCCTAACATAAAGCCTAAGAAAGTTGACTATTACATTTTTGTTTTATAAAGATACAATTTTGTGTTACAATAATAAACAGTCTTTTACGAAAATTTCAGCGTTTGATAGAGAAATAATAGTTTGTATATTATTATGAACAAAAATCCAAAAGGCCAAGAACGATCCATAATTAGAAGCAATATATATTCTATTCAACGAGATATTTACTACCCTTCACTAATAGAAGGCAGTGTAGCGGGCAAAATAGGGATGTTAAGATTATTTCACCCATTCAATTTTCTAAGCGTATCTTATTTATGAATATTTATATATGAAACAGAATACATTTCCACTTTGCCCGCTATGTTATCTCCTATGCGAAGAACAATAAATCACTCGTTGAAGAATATATAATGAGTTTGTTTTTAATAGAGTCCTGATGAAAATATTTCGCTGAAATTATTTCCATGTTTTGGAACGTTTGAAATTTTTCTGAAATGCTGAAATTTCGCTGATGTTCCAAAAAAAAAAATTTTAGCGAAATTTTTTCACCAGGGAGAGCTTTAGAGAGAGAGAGACAGTCACAGATACATGAAAATGTGAATTATGTACAAATCTACTGCAAACTTTTAATTTCATGTTTGTGGCAGCATTCTCTCGCCTCGAGGACGGAGAAAGGTATCACTACCTTTCTTCAACATAGTCACTGAGAAACGAGGAGTTTGGCGCACAGCACCAGGTGGGTTGCTTGGTAGGATTGGAATTCCGTAGTACTTCAAACCTCGCTGACCAGCTACGGATACTCTTACAGCAGACTCCGGTACAGGATGCAATTGAGACTTGTTAATGACCACTGTCGTTGCTAGATCAGCAAATCCCGACAATATCTTATAATGCTGAGTCAGTAAAAAATGTGCAAAGGGGAACGAGCTTGTAGTCGCATTAATTCTTGCGTGAGCAGCCCAATCGGAGTTAGAACTTAATGGGGATATTGACGAGATTTAAAAAAAAAAAGAAAAATAAAAGATTTTTTTCTCGTTGTTGAAGCAGGGAGTGCAATTAGTAATCTAAATTAGCAATATCTCATTCGTACAATTATACTAGTAATATATTGTAGATATTTCTCGTATTAAATAAACTTATTTAAAATTCTTATATTAAATAATCTACTTAAAACAAATTTTAATAAACATTCAGTTATAAAAATGCAATTATTTATAGTAGAAAATATAAATTTTGGAACATATGTCAAACAAAATTCGTGATAGAGATAATTATAACTTACATAGCTCAAGATTTGGAGTTGCCTTCTTCTCAGGTGGCGAATTGCAAGCAAGTTTGAATTGATCTATTTCTCCTTTCAGCTATAAAATCATCATCAATTTAATTACACTTTTCAATCATAATTAATTTTATTTTAGTATCTATTATTTAATTTTTTTATTTTACATTAGTATCTATTATTAAATAAAAAGTTCATACCCTATCTATTTCTTCTTGAAGCTTCTTATTCTCATCTCGCTTTACATCTAATTGAGTATTAATTGTATCCTTTTCCAATCTCAATGTTTCTAATGTTGCAGTTTTTGTGGCGTCCAGTTTGTTTAGCGAGTCTAGCTCACTTTTACACATAGTAACTGAATCTTCAAGTTCCTCATTTTTCTTTTTAAAATCCATCTGCTGCTCCAAACGGACGTGCAAAGAAGCCAACTCATCTTCCGTGTGCTTAAACCTTTGTTCCAAGTTACCACGCAATGTTACGCACTGATCTCTTTCTTCAGCACTGAAAAGAAGATTTAATTTTTTCATTAAAATGAAATTTGAAATTGTGTTCAACATTGTTGTATACTGTAAATAATAATCTGAAAAAAGAATTTGGCAATGGTTGATGATATTATTACCGATGCAAGTATAAGCCACAAGCAAAAATTTTCATGAAAAACAAATTCACATACATTTGTTGCTTAACAAATTATACAATCATAATCTAGAAAGAGTAGAAACTCGCAATATTTCTGCAACAGTCTGACATCAATATTTCAAGCAACTACCTTCATTATAAACATTTAAACGGCATAGTAACATAACTCTTTGATAAACCTTTAGTAACCACAATTACCACAACTAAATTATATACTGTACCAATGACTGTCATTCATTGCAGAGACAGTGGTTAACAAAATTCAAAGTAAGTAGTAAGATTTTACTTGATGCAACCAGGAATGTTAGTTGCATTGCAGTTTAAGCTCACCTTATTTTAAGCTGTTCATTCAGATCGTCGATCTGCCTGATGAGCTCGAGATTCTCGGAAGACAAAGTCCACCAGCTGCAGACGAGCATGAGACACGCCAGCAGGAGTCCTCCGACTAGGAGGGGCGGGCATCTGCCTCCGCCGACTCTCATACTGTCGATTCCCATCACTCTTGCTTTCGTACGCCGGCTCCCGCTCAACGGAACATATGCCACCTGAATCGTCACGATTTGTCTCTGAAAACAACCTACGTGTCACGCGCGCTTTTTGCGAAACGTGATCCACGCGTAACCCCACTCCGTTGAACGCGATACTTATCGGGCGTCAAAGCAAATTCCATGTGATGTCGTTGACGCACGCTTCGCCTCTCTGCAGTTTCGCGTGATAACCATTTAAAAATCATGTATTTAGGCACTTTAAGGGGGCGTGCACCGATATACGCTACCGGCACCGGCAGCGTTACGACGCGACGCCAGAATTCAGATAATGACAGCGTTTTCCGATAGCGATCCTTTCTGCGAACACGTGTATACAGGGTGTCCCAGAAAGAACGCGTGAAAAATATACAATTACTTTACCGATCCGAGATTCTATTTCCTCTTCGAGTACTCGATCGAATAATTATACTTCTGTCATTATTTTTTGGTATTAAATGTTGGCTAATTTTTTTATTAAACTTGAAATTTGCACGCGCGTGACTTCATTTATTATAAATTAAAGTTTTGTTATATTTTTATTAAAATAATTCAATGAAATCTCTCTCTTTTAGAATTGAGAGTAATACGAAATATATATTGTTAGAGACGTCAAAAAAATGTTTAATGTTATTTTATTTTATTTGTTTCTATTGGCAAAATTGACAATCGGCGACTGGAACCTGAACTGATTACACTGTATTTCAAATGATCGATCGATATCTTTCGCTGTTTATTCAAATCATTTTTCGGAAGTACTTATTTATGATCATATTTACCGCATTCTTTATTTATTTAATATCGTTAAAAAGACAAGATTCAATTTTTCTTTGCAGCTATTTTAATTTTTAATTTGACCCGACGTTCTTCATTTGTCAACACGATCATAAACTATCGGCTTTTTGTCTAATATAAGATAGAGAAAATTGTAGGTCAGCAGTAACCTTGGACTATGTTCAGATTCTCAGCAAAAGAGAATGGATTGAAACGAATTGAAATGGATTCAGATTTTCAGAAATATCGATTCACGAATGTTAAAATGATGCTTTTCAATTCTGAATGCATTTTTATTCATTTATAGGAATTGCATAGAAATATCTCTATGCCTTTCAATCTAAAAATAATATTAGCTTTTTCTACACGCAAACACAATTGTGAATACTGTTCAATTCAAAATTTTGAATAGGAAATGTTTCAATCCAATTGCATCCAATTGAATCTAATTGAATCCAAAAAAAGTATTCGCTATTTAAAATACGCATTCGGATAGAAAAAAATTTCAATCCATTTTAATCTATTCTCGTTTGCTGGGTAATATAAGATAGAGAAAATTGTAGGTCAGTGATAACCTTGGACTATTCAGATTCCTACTAAATGCCACTCATATATCACTTTAGCCTTCCCAGCAATGCGTATTTTAAATAGCGAATACTTTTTTTGGATTTAATTGGATTCAATTGGATGCAATTGGATTGAAAAACTGCATTTTCTATTCAAAATTTTGAATTGAACAGTATTCACAATGCATAGAAAAATCTAATATTATTTTTAGATTGAAAGGCATAGAAATATACTCCATGCAATTCCTACAAATGAATAAAAATGCATTCAGGATTGAAAAGCATTCATTTTAACATTCGTGAATTAATATTTCTGAAAATCTGAATCCAATTCGATTCATTTCAATCCATTCTCGTTTATTGGATTGTTATTTACCGAATGTTAAACAAGGATGACATGACCGGAAAACACGGTGAGAATCTAAACACGTTTTTGACAAGATAAGCGCATGAGTATTTAACATAATTATATGTGATATAAATAAAAGGAACAAATTTTTGTTCCTTGAATATTATAATTATCGACGTTGCTACAATAATCGTAAATTGTAATTATAGGTTTATTTTTAATTTAATGAACTAACAATACTTTCAGAAACTAATTTAAAAAATATAATATAGTTAAATTTTGATACGATGCTTCGTCAACCAGCGAATCATCTCGCTGGTAGACAATTGCAAATGATTTTATGAGAATTATTTTTAAAATGCTTAATCGTGCTTGTCTACATTCTATAACTGTTAATAGAAAACGTAAACACTTTGCACTTTGCACGTGATACAATCGATTTCTAGATCCTTGATGGAGATAGATTTATGGTTTGGTCATTTAAGGACGATTATCGCCTCTGTAAATGTTGCATCATCACGCCGCATAAAATCCGCTGGATATGCATTAGTAAAAATGACCTTGCTGCTATCTTTCCTTTCACGATTCCCAACAAAATATCATATATTGATCTACCATTATTTGCAATTTAAACGACTAAAGGAGTTTTCATATACATATGTAACAGATTGAATTAATTCGACGTAAAAGAAATATTAATCTATAAAAAAGTTGATCGAATGGAAGGATAAATTATCTTTCTTTTTATTTTTTTTTATAAGTAGATAATAAAAGTCATAATCAAGTTTTTTATATGCACTAAATTATAATATTATTACAAAGGATTAATCATTTATGCTCATACATCTGTATATTTAAATTAAATGTAAAGTAAGAAAGTTAATTAATTTTTGACTTAAACAAACATCTCAAATTATATAACTTATAATATATACGTACTAAAAATACCTTTAAATTGCAGTAGCGTTAAACAGGTCAGGATTTTAGCAGACGAGCACAGGTAAACATCTACAAATAACGCACTTATGTACAAAAACATCGCATTTATTCTGTTCTTTTAATTATATGTATATATAACATATATTTACTTAACACTGTTCCATCGAAGAGAACTCATAGCCAATCAGAACAAACAGAATATATATCCGGCCTTGATGAAAAAAAAAACCAACAGGATAGTGTCACCGGATTTACGGCACGCGATTCTTTCTAATCAACTAATTAGACACAGAGTTCAGGACAATTGAAGATCGATCGTAGATTGTGAGTACTGTGAGCAGTCCTGTCCGTCAACAGGATGAGACTGATGCGCGACTCGCCGTTTGTTCGCTCATTATCTCGACGAGCGCGATCGCAACCAGTAACACCGGTCTGATAAAACGCATTCCCGCTCGCGATGCACTGTTTGCAGCGATCGAAACTGTTCTGACACTTATCTATACAGTAATAGGATCGCTTACTATTCATTTATGCAGTATTTCTTCTCTTATAGACTCTATTTTACACAATTTTATCAATCTATACTTTTTGATTTCGTCAAATCTTAGAAAAATGGAAATTCGACATGTATTCATAAATTTTTATCGATCATCTGACGCGAGAATATCGTTAGTAATGTGAGCCGATTAATTTATATCATCATTTTAAATAATTGTGGACTTGATTTATACTTTCTTCAACATTCGATTATTAATATTACTTATCATATAAAATATATTCGAATTAACAAAAGAGAACACGGCTATGTTTCCATCAATTTTAGGGCTTATTTAATTTGATTTAATTTATTCATGTTTGAATTTATTTTTTCCTATTTTTCTATTAATTTTATCTTATATAATACTTAATGTTATACAATGAATAATTTTAATAAATTATACAGTTTAAATAAATCCAAGCCATAATCATTATTAAAATGAATTAAAAATGAATAAATGTACGAGTAAAATGAATAAATGTACGCAATTTATTCTTTTCTTTCAAGCGGAAAACGATCACTACTTTCAGAACATCCGGTATTGTTAATTTATTCATAGCGATGTACTCTGTATTGATGCTTCGTAATGCGTTAAAGTCGCGTGAAGGTTGTTTCGAAAGTGAACAAACCGAGTACGCAACATTTTCTTTTATCGCCTTTTCACATTCTTTACAATCTTTCTTTACAATACTCGATTATACATATATTTTAAGAGAAATAAAATATATCATAAATTTCTCTAACGGCTTTCTTGTGTTTTTTGCATCATTGCGTGTCAGACGCTGGGATCAATTAAGGATCATTTGTCATGACCTGTATTTCTTGTTTATACTGATACTTCTGGGAAACGTAAGCCGGTCGTTACATCGTTCTTGTTTATTGCGAGGAAAAGATCAAGTTTACTTGATTGAAATAATCGCAAGATAAGTAACGTAAGATAATAACATTTATAACGTAATCAGGTAAATCGAATGGCAAAGATTTAAAGTAAGTTTAATTTATCTTTATCTTAATTTTGAAAATATGGTTACAGATGAATTTTTCAATGATTATTGAAAATCTACGAATTGAAACTAAATGTATTTGCCATCGACAAATTCAATTAATTTCTTTTTTTTTAAATGATTTATTGTCAGTGATCGGTAGCACATGTGCTACACACGCAATTGTGAAAATTGCGATGCATTTACAGTGAGAGTTTGCATATTGTATTGTATTAAACTCGTGCGATAAAAGCGACGATATTTCTTGTCTAGACTCTGCAGTTGGAAAATATTGCACTAATCAGTTCTAAAAATAATCTGCAAAGCCATGTTAGACGAACGAATAGATATTTGATGTTTCTTCCATATATTAGATGTACAAATGATTCAATGAAAAAGCAATTCGTTCCTTAGGCTAACCATGCATCTTTATTTTTCTGCTGTCAATCGCAGACCCTACTTAATGACATCGTATGAATTAAAACAAGTATAACGTAACATACATTTTAGATAGGACAAATAATTTCGTACATTCTTATATTAAGAAAGAAACGAAAAAACAATGTAAAAAATATATCGAATATAGAGATTCTTTAACTTATTATTTTACATTCATCGTTATGTAACGGAAAAAAAGTAAGTATGGAATAGGTATTTTATATAAATACAAATTTTGAATATATAATTAAAATATTGATAAAAAAAATATTTTTCATATGTGCATCGGGTCTGCGATTAGGCACGCTAGTTCCGTAAATATAGCGACATCCGTGTATTATCTAATGTTATTCGAAGGACTTATTTACAGTGATTCATTGTAAATCCTTAGAAGATGTGTACGAGAGAGAAAGGATTGTAATTAACAATTACAATCTTCACTTCCTTACTTTTAATTTGTTACGTATATTTAATTTTATATACGCGCTTTCTACACACATACATCTTTTTATAATTCTCTCGCACGCATCATTCCAATTTACATAGTTATAGCTTATTACAAAACGGTATATAGTAATTATATACTCATCACTATATATTACGAAACTTTCGTCGTGTGATGTACTATTATAAATCAATTAGATACACTCACAATCAAGAGTATCTAATTTTGTCCGGCGACATGTATAAGTATATCGAACCGGAAATCCTTATCAAAAAATACAAATCCGCTTAATATCATTGCAGGTTTCATGCAGTGCAATATCATCCATTTAGTACACATTATCCACAACGCGCTAAATTATATCCATTGAAACATCATCGCAACCTTTTATATCCTATTATATAGCGCGTAATAATCACTTTCACCATAATCTTTTTATTAGTGTTTTCTAATAACCTGCGAATTTTTAAATATACGATTAAGATTTAGTATAGAAAAAGGATTTGTAGGAAAGTCATGGTCCGACGCTGACTTGGATCTTTTGGTCTCTCGTACAGCAGATTAGTTCAATCTGATTGAGAATCTTTTCAATCGGTATATAAAAATAAGATAGTAAATAAATTATGTATTTGCTAATCAGTATTTTCTATCTTTAGTAAATTATAAATTGAAAAAATGATTCATTATGAAAATGTCTAATTAACTTTGCCCAATTTAATACATGTCCTATGTTATTAATTATTGAAGTAATATTATTTTTTATTAATATCAATAGGAAACGTAACAATTCTATTCGCGTTTGTTTTTTTATATAACAGTTCTGCTCGATTATGATTGAATAAGACAGGAATTAAATAAATATGTATTCGTTACTGCCAAACAAGACATTAATTCTCAAAAAGACAACAAAATAATTTGAAGGTATCAATAACTGTAATAAATTTTGTAATATTTTTATTGTTGTCGCTCTAGTATTTTTGTCATAAAATTTATAGTATTATTTATAGTGTTTATACGTAAAGAAAAAACAAAACATACAAGTTTGTGAAATGGAAAATTTATAATACAGAAAGCAAAAAGTTAATTACTATAAGAAAAATGATTAAATTAAAATCAAGTAAATATTCAATTTTAAAGCATAACACATGTATATACATTTTTATAAAAACACAAAATATTGTTTTTTTCTAGTGTCCATAATTCACACAATCTGGTATAAAGCATAATGAATGAAAGATTGTATATCGTATAAGAAATTTATCTATATTTATTTGCACGACATACTTCGGTGAAGAGTATAAATGCAGTAGAGTAGCAGGCGATTTACAAAGAAAGGGATACCGGTGAGACGCATAGTTGTAGTGACAATCCAAGATATTTTTATACACAAGACTTGTGTGTACAGACACAGATATAGATTAGTGTCATCTCCTGTCAACAAAATATATAAACAAAATTAAATAGCTGATAACTCCTTATTGATTAAATACAGATAGTCGTTCTATTTTTTCTCGTTTTTTTTTTTAACATAGAGGATCAGCACGAACAATATTAAAACAATGCATTTAAAAGTATATACCATTTAGTTATCCCATTTACATTATACACACTATATCTTCATCGGCATTTCCAGGCAATGTTTCTAAAGATGTCGAGTATAAGAATCCATGTAAAAGATAAACAATTGCAATTGTACATTTAATTTAAAATTCTTTGGTACTATGAGAGTACCCTCCATGGTTGGAGATAATCTTTCTATAACATACAGATTTCCTAGTAAACTTTGTAAACGTAAAACGTCAATATAACAAATTGAGCGTTTGGGACGCTGTGTTAGTAGATGATGTTCTATTTGCTTATGACATATATGGATAACGGAAAGCATATGTATATGGATCTAAAATAAAAATATACGCTTAAATTATTGCAGCTTTAACATAGCCTCAAAGTCAACCGAGAGAAGTGAGACTACCGACAGCTTTCGTAATAAATTTTTCCACTTATCAAAAACTTATCCAGTATTTTGATTAAAATATAATATTATGCTCAAAAAAAATGTTAGAGGGATATTACATGTGCTCCTTTCTAAAACGATATTGTATCTTTTTCTCTTACCTTTCCTTCGCGCATTAATTGTCCAATATTTGCTATTTATCTTAGAGCTATAAAAGATTAGAATTTATGTTAAGGATATACAGCCTACAGTTATTCAGATATATCAATATTCAAACAATTGTTTCGTTGCTGTCTAAAAATATCCTTAACTTTCCATGTGTGAAGTTTTCTTTTATTCACTAAAATATGAATAACCATCCTAGTGCCCGATTCTTAAAGATATTCATTAATTACATATATAGTATAATTCATTTAATAGATATATTATACAAAATATCTCTGCATCGTTGCAATTGTTTGACAAAAGCATATAAGTAACTTAATATTACACATGTTTAATAGATAATTTTATATTATGAGGATGCTTCTTAGTATCGATAACATATTCCTGTCGCATTTGGCAGTAACACAAAAGTATCGGAATAATATATAGCACCGATCGT
Source organism: Atta colombica (assembly GCF_001594045.1). Lineage (NCBI taxonomy): Eukaryota > Metazoa > Arthropoda > Insecta > Hymenoptera > Formicidae > Atta > Atta colombica. The sequence goes on along the minus strand of NW_017259194.1, from coordinate 725,549 downwards.
CACGTAAAACTGGATCGATGACAATAAAAGCTTCCGTTACTGCGTGAAACTAAAACATAAACGAGCAGATTTAAATAGGAGATTAATCAAGGTTAGACAATACATATATCTCCCAATTATTCTATCTTATGAAAAAGTATTTTATTACTTCAGAATGCGATAAACACAATTTTTCAGTGCGAGAATTTTATGTACACTAAATACCCTACATTTCAAAAGCGAGCTTACTCTGCATATAATGGTGAATGCAAAAAGAATGCAGATACTCCATCAATGATAAATATATTATAAAGAATTTGGATGTTTAAAATAGACATCTTTGTCAAACATATATATATATATATATATATATGTATATATATATATATATGTGTGTGTGTGTGTGTGTGTGTGTGTGTAATTGTGTAAACAAATGTATGTAAAATGTCGAACATGAATCCTGTTCGGTTATTCATTCCCATACAATGTCATATATTGAACTCATCTGTTGTCAGATAATGAGAAAATTATAAATGAACATGCCAACCGTGTTCTTACGTGATGCAAGTATGAGCATTTAGATGCGATATGTCGTACCGTCCGTTAGAAAACACTATAAACATGGAAAAAACTTACTTAACTCCAAAAAATAACCATGTCGCCATTAACGGTACTTATGTCTTTACAAAAAAGATTCTCGCGTACTCTTACGAAAAAATAAGATGACAGCGAGTAAGAAACGTAGTACAGAAAGACGTTGATGTTCATACTGAACACTAAAAATACTTTGCTCTTCCAATTCTTACACATAGGTTGAGTCTACGGATACCTCTTTTTTCTTTCTTTCTCTTCCTTTTTTTTCTCCTTCCACCGTTTTCTCATCGTTTCTTATCGCACATTCATATCTTTCGCTTACTTGTATATCACGTCATTTAGCTGATAATACATTGATTTCATCGTTGTTAGGCATATAGAAATTAAATAATGAGTAGCGTTGCTTATGGGAGTTTCGGCTGTACGAGGCCAGGGAGATAACAGGCTCACGAGAAATTATCACTAGGTGGTTCTGTTTTCATTTTCTTCTGTGGAGAAGTCACTTGCGAGCGTAGATCTGTGCTAGCGGGTCTCTTCGCTTGCGAATTACTTTTCACTGCAGTGGTTGGATCTGCTAATAACAAAGTGTTTGTTTAGGTGTATTCTTTTGAAATAATTCGTTAGAACAAATCGCACGACTAACCTTGCAACCACCTGACTTGAGTGGCTGGTCCGTATCCTTTGTCGTTTCGTGCTGCTATTCTAAAGATTATGGCCGGTTTCGTAGTGGTGTCCACATGAGCGGCATTAAGGGCACTATTGTTCACCGAACAAGAATTACTCGAACCGCAATAAACCCTAATAAAAGCTAACTGATTTGGATTCGACACAACTGTTTTTGGTTCTCCGTCATTGTTCAACGCGGTACTTCGCACTGCCAAATAGACGGAATATTCGAGAATGGGTCCTACGTTACTAGAAGGTGGTTCCCAAGAGATTTGTGCACCGTCTACGGATTTTGATATCTTTATAGCACTCGGTGCGCCCGGGAATCCCGGAAGACACGTCTTGAATGCCGCTACCTATAATGAAAGTGAGGGTTAATCAAATTTGCAGATGTTTCTTTCTGTTAAAAAAATTTCTCTTTCTTCTTATCAAATATCGCTAAATATAGAATTGAATTGGTTACCTCGCTCCAAGCACTTCGTCCACAACTATTCACAGCGGCAACTCTAAACTTGTAGGCAGTTCCTGGTTCTACTGCTATTTTAGTTCTTCCTTTAAAAACATCCATTGTTAAATTCTGTGTTACATCTAATGGCTCATCACCAGGAAGATAATAATGCTGAACAGTAAAACTAGTTCCTTTTATCACTCCCACATCATACCATTCTGCCTCTTTTTTTTCTTCTTCGCTCTATAAAAAAAAAAAACATTAATAACATTTGTACTTCATTTAACATAATAATAAAATGATACAGACAATTAATAAAAGCTACCTGTTCATTTTTTATTTTCATCGTTGGTTCTGCCGATCCTAAAGCAGCAGTAGCTAATGTTGTCAAAGCTGTTGAATCATCTCCTGTTTCTGATCTAGTATCATTAATCTTTTCTTGTTTCTCTCTTTGAAGATTTTCTTTCTTTGAAATGATAAAGTCATCCTTTATCTCCATTTTCATGGGAGTATGTACTTTTTCCATTTCTTTTTCGATAGGTGCAGCGACACCATTGATCGGTGATATGGGTAAATCGGGTAATATAGCCTGTTCGTGTTTTATAAATTCATCTTCCGGCTCTGATTTCATTTGAATGGTTGGTATAATAACAGGAGTTATTACATTATCTGCCGCAATCGATGTATTATTATCAGTAATCATCGGTTCATCATCTTCGTTTGATTTTATAAGAGAATTCTCGGTTGGAAGATCAGATTCCAGGTCTTCAATTTCGTCTTTTATCTCAATTTTCTGAGTAATATCATCTTGGGGTTGATGCGATGCATCTGTGTCTTCGGTAAGATTTTCAGATATTAACGATTTTTCGTTTTCAGACAACGATTCACATTTAATATCTTTCACCAGGCTATCCTTATCTTGCTGAGTTTCGTTGATTTCCGTTGTGGGATTCACAACATCCGTTAGAGAAGTCTGTTCGGATGAAGCCTCAACGGCTGATTGTACTAAAGGCAATTCGGATTTTATTACTTTTTCATCATCGACTATTGACTGAGAATCCTTCATCTCCTCTTTTTTATTTGGTAACTCTGAATCGTCAGCATTAATTACCATAGCTGCTTTATCATCTACTGATGAATGATCAACATCTTTAGCTTTTTCGGTTTCACTAGTAGTAATCGATTCAGGAAGATCGGCTGTTGTCGCTTCTTCATTCTTTTCTCCAGCCTCGGCAACTTTTTTTACAGCCGATTCCTCTGTTTGAATATTTTCGGATACATCAACATTTTGTTCTGTTACTTCTGCTGATTCAGCGTTAGATGATTCGGTAGCATTTTCCGCAGCAGGTTCTTCATCTACATCCATTTTTTCTTCATCTTCTAGTAAGAGATCGTCTATCGGACCATCTACTTGCGGAAGCACAAAATTTCCGTCACCGTCGACTTGCATTGGTTCTCCTGCACCCATCTGAGAAACTAAAGCAGCCGCTGTGGTCGCTTCGTTACCATTACAGCTATCCTCCATTTTATCATCACCGCCGGCACCATCATCCGTAGCTACCATGAATGATAAACCACCAGATGATTCCTGAACCGGATCTATCAGACCAGCTTCTGCCGCTAGTGCAGCTAATGCAGCATCGGTAGTAGCGGGGCCATCAGAAGTAGATGCTGAAATATTATTTTATCGTATAAATTAATGTCATAAATAATTTTCATCGTTTTATGCTATATATCGCAATATAACTTTACCTACCTAGAGAGGCCGATGGTTGTTTTTGCGATGAAACAAACAGCATTTTGCTAGCGTCTATTGAATCTGATGCGCTAGAAGTAGTTATGGAGCTACTACTTGTTGGTAAAAGAGTAACTGTCTTTGCGCTTATACCCGCAGGCATTTGCAAAGTCACTGGTTTTCCAGATACAGCTACGGTTTCCTACAGTTTAACAAGTACTTATAAAGAATTCTTATATGCTAATTATCATATTATTTAGTAATAATTTAGTTCATATTTTGTAAAAAAAATACATAAATGTTTCTTATTACACTTACAGGTGCCTTTTGTATCTGTGGTACTGTAACGAGTTGATTCTTGCCAGTATTAAAGATGGTTTGCGCACCGGTTTTCGCAGCAATAGTCACTGTCTTTGGTACACCGCCTTGTCCTGGGACTGTGATAGTTAGAGGTTTTCCAGCCGTTCCACCGCCCATTGCACCAGAGGAAACAACAATCATTTTGACACCTTGTTGATTTGTGACATGATTGGTAGCTGATAATGGCAAAACATTTACGGGAGTAGCTACAGAAGTAGCTCCTTGTCCTGCACCAGCTTGTGATGTTGTTACAGCTTGTACAGCTCTTAGACCAGAGCCTGTGGTAACAACGATAAATTGATTGGTTCTGCCGACTAATCCACTGTTCCCTGTCGGTTTGGTGATCATTATGGTTTGCTTGCCCGTAATATTCTGTCCTTTGCTCATCGCCACTATGTTGGACGTTTTCATAGTTGTGAGGATTTTTGATCCCGCAACCGTATTAGGATTTACCAATCGCAGTATTGTCGGTCCTTGATTAAGAGGTTTCGCACCGGTTGTTTGAACACTTTTACCCGGTATAAGGCTTACCTTAGGTACCACCATTCCTTGTCCAGTTTTCAAAAGATGCACAATCTGTGGTTGACCAGCTATATTTTGGCCGGGCTTTTGCAGTATGATCTGTTTGCTCTGTTGTGGTGAAGCAGTGCGCAACACTGTCGCGCCAGGTGCAGCGAAACGTATTTGCTGACCCGGTTGTACATTCTTCATTCTGATAGTGTTGGATGCAGTCGCAGCTGCAACTGCAGTTTGTGGCACGATCGAAACATTGTTCATAGTAATTTTTGGAGTGGCTGCTGCGGCTGCGGCCAAAGCAGCAATTCCAGACATGGCAGCGGGCGTTTGACCAGCCGTAGTTGTAGTGGTAGTAGTGATAGTAGTAACAGTTGTTTGTTGCTGCTCAGTAGTAACGACTGCCACTGCTGCTGTAGCCACTGCTGCTGAGGAAGTGACCAGAGGAGACCGAATACGTATCACATTACCGGTGACTCTCGGGGTCATAGGACTTGTCGACTTTTGCACTGCTTGCGATGGTACTGGTTTTTGCACAGGATTTGCACTTTGAACTCGTAATGGAGTTGCTACTGCCGTTGCCACAGCTGTCGCAACAGATGTTCTGACGGCGGCAGCAACAGGTGGTGTAGTTGATGGAAGAGCGGCAATAGTAGTCACAGGCGGAGATGTGACAGGTACAGTTGTAGGAGTTGCTACCATTGCAGAGGTTGTTACCGCAACAGGATTGCTGATGATAGGCGCAGTCGGTGTCGGTGCGCTTACCAATGGGTAGGCACTACCAGTTGCCGCTACTGGAGGCATGTCATATTTTTGTATTTGAAGAATATAGTACTGCGCGGACGGGCTTGCTGTCCAGCTGACTTCCAACGACTGCGTGGAAGCCCTAATCAGCTGAACTCTGGAAGGTGCCGCTGGTTTACTGACTTCAAGATACCATAAATCTTTACAACAAACCTAGATAAAAAAAAAATCATTTCGTTAATATAACAGTATATCCAATCAAAAGTTATGCTATTCTAATTAACCCTAACCTGATTATTCCAAGCTTTGCGGTAACCATCTCTGCCAGACCATACATAAAGTCTACTGTGTACACCAACTGCACAATGACCAGCACGAGCACGAGGAACATTCTCTTCCAAAGAATCAACGGTCAGTTGTTCCCAAGTGAGAGTTTCTGAAACATTTGATAATATTTTTATCTTCTGATAATTTAACTGCATTGATTAGGTTCTCCATTTAATATATCTAATTATATGTTCAACAGTAAAATTTTGTCATCTTTTATTGACTAAATAATTTTTTTTAGCAATTTAAAGATTACTTTAACTTATATAATAACTATCAATATAAAGAAAGCAAAACATAACTTACCTAGATTCAAGCATGCTAGCGTGCTTGTGCATTTCCACTCTTTTTCATGTGTTGCGACTTTAACATCGTCGACGACCAATGGCACCCAACCCCCAAATACATACATTCGATGACCGATTAAAGTGGCAGTATGGAGTGACCGTGGTAAAGGGGTAGGTCCATGAACCACTGGCTTGTTCCAAGTCATCGAATCAACATCGAGGAACCACAAGTCACCTAAACGGCAACCGCTCATACCACCATAGATCACCAGACAAGACTTGCCTGTAGTACGATCAGTGTATGCCACTCCAGTATGGGATTCTCTAGGAGGTGGCGCGTGTCCATGCGTTTGCGGCACATCCCAGGCTGTATGGCCATTAGGAAGAAGTTCAAGTGTGTATAGATCATTCAAATATCTTGGTATATTATTTTTCGGGTCATCACTGTCATTCGCCAAACCTCCAAAAAGAAAGACCCTATTACCAATGAGGGTAAAACTATGTCCTAATCGTGGACATGGTGGTGGTTCATGCTTAGGTGGCTTTGGCTTCAAACGTTTCCACTCCCATCGACTCGCTTGTAGTTCATACAACTCGTTAGAATATTTGCCATATTCTACCATTCCACCAAAGACAAAGATGCGAGTGCCATCGACAACAAAACCATATGCCGCACAACCTGGAGGAATGTCTCCCTTCGTCGAAGGCACAAACCACTGATTTGTTGCTGCAAAGATATATCTTGTATAAATATCTTGATGCAAGATTAGATTGCAAAATTAATATTACGTATATATTATATTTTTATTTATGTAAATTTTTAAATATAAAATAATAATCTCTTTTTTTTCTATTTCTTATTAGTGGTACATAAATATAAAAGTATATATAAATGTAAAAAATATAAAATTTGTGGTATTTATATATGTTATTTATGTATATTGTATTTTTTTATGTTTCTATACAAAATTATATACATAACAATACAAATATTTCAACAGATAATTTGATTTTACAACATTTTTTAAATAATTTAAATATAAAAATGTATAAGTTAATGAAAAAATTTGTAATATTATTTAAACTTATTTTAAAACAATCTTATATACAAAATTAGATTATGAATATCACCCATAGGTTGTAAAGGTTGATTCATATATTTTAAAACAAAGTGAAAATGATAAAAATAAATTAATTAATGTATGTACAGAGAATCAGCAATTAAAAGGCAACACATTTTTTTTTCAATAAGTTGTGTGGAATGCAGCATTGTCACCAAACAATTAGCTGTTACTTATGGATCCATAAGAATCAATCACTCGAATGATTGACTCGAATGAGTGAAGACTGCTTTCAAAACCTATTTTTAAAAAAATATTGCATCCTTTTAATTACTGACTGTTACTGTTGTGTAGTTACACAACAGAATATTTATAATTTCTTAATTTAACTGGGTTCAACATTTAGTAAACTTACATACTTTTGTAATTTTCGTAAACTTCGTTTCACGATACATAATCAATCATATTTTACTTTTCTCTTTATCTTTTCAATGTTTAGATGTATGTTAATTATATTTTAATAGTGCAGAAAATATAATATAACTAGAGTCTAACCGAACGATTGTCGAAACTGAACCGAAACACTCGACTACATGTCAATTGAAACCGAAACCAAAATTAAAAATTAGGAATCGTATAAAAGCCATATGTATAAATACGCGTATATATATATATATATACTTTTTTTTCTTCATATCATAATTTATTTATTTTGAAACAATAATTAAATTTCGGTCGAAATCGAAAATCGAAATTTGATTTGTTGAGTCAATTTTGATCGAAGAATATAAATACTTTTTCTTCATAAACATCATAATTATTGAAACAATAATTATACATATTAAAATTAATATTTATGAAGAAGAGCTTCATAGTGTCGAACACGTAATGAGTGTTTGTTTTCAATTTCGGTAAAAGTTTCGGTCGGACTCTAAATATAAATTAAAAAGCTAATGAACGAGTGTTATTGATTGAATTCAGTAAAAAAAGTGGCTTTGCAACTATAAAATTCTTTAATATGTTTGGTCTTGCCCTTAATTGTAAGGGACTCCGCACAATAAAAAGAACAGAGAATAGAGAACAGAGAATAAAAATTTCAATTTAATCAGAAATCATGTATTGTGGAATACACAGTTTTTAATAGATTGAAATTCTTTCTCTGTTCTCTGTTCCTTATTCCTTTTATTGTGCGGAGCCCCTAATTCTTCAGTAGAATCTAATAGTCTGTTTTCTGTTCCTACACTAGACTGCACTAGCTTTCTCTTTCTCACTTTCAAATATCAAACATATACCTATCTTCAAGTTCTAAAAGTGTATATTAGCTATGTGTGTTCAGCTATAGAAAATAGACCTTAAATTGTGCATCCAATAATATTAAAGAATCTTCTTAAGTCTATTCTACAATGTGTTTTTTCCTGTTTCTTGCTTTTTCCCCCTTTGCCATTTTATCGATAATTGTAATTCTTGCTACATGTTTCCTGTTTCTTCTAAAGTTTGTTAAAGCTTTTACAATGTGTTTTTTGTTTCCTATTTTTTACCTGTTGTTATTTTTTACATCTTGTCTGTTTGCTTCTTATCTGGTTTTTTGTTTTATATCGCTTGAGATAAAACAAACTTCGAAACAACAATACGTAGCAAAAAATGCAATTATTGATGCAATTGTTGATAAAACAATTGCAAGGGAGAAAAAAGCAAAAGGTAAAAAACAAACAGGAAATAAAGAGCACATTGTAGAATAGGTTTTACTTTTATTTTGACAATAGAAAACAAAAAACCGGATAAGAAGCAAAAAGACAAGATGCAAAAAATAGCAAAAAGCAGAAAACAGAAAACAAAAAGCACATTGTAGAATAGATCTTACGATGTGTTCACGATGCTAGAAATGGTGTTCAACAGAGAAAGCAGCTTTGCAACTGTTGTAAAACTTTTCAATATGATTGATTTATATACATTTAGATCTATAAGGAACCAAAAGCAAGAATAATCGTATTGAAGAGGCTTGTTCTTTTTAGCTGAGTATTTACCGTGGAATATGTCGAAATAAATTCCAATCGGGATTATTCCATTTTCTCTAGAAAACACAATAAGACTGATCTTTTTAGTTGAACTGGTGCAAAAGTTCAACTAAAAAGAACAGGTCTAATAGAAATCTAAGGAATAATTGAATAATTCCGATCGGAATCTATTCCGATTTGTTCCACTGAACTTCTTACATGGTTCATTTTTTTTCCTTTTCTCTCCACGTTGGAGCTGAAAGAAACAATCTAAGGCCGGTATTCATAGTCAAATCTTATATTCAAAACCATCTTAAGGGCTCCGCATAATAAAAGAAACAGAGAATAAGAATTTCAACCTATTAGAAACTGTGTATTCCACAATACTCGATTTCTGATAGATTGAAATTCTTATTCTCTGTTCCTTTTATTTTGCGGAGCCCTTTACGAAATCATGAACCAGTCAAAGGGCCTTAAGACATTACTTAGGCCTGTGCACATTATAAGGAATAAGAAATTAGGAATAAAGAATAAATAATTCTAATCGAGCAGAAATTGGATACATCAGAATACGTGGTTTCTGATAGGAAACGTTTATTCTTTATTAATTCTATTGTGCACGAAGCCTTAGGAAAGTCTTGAAATAAGAACGGACTATGAATACCGCCCTAAGAATTTTGCAACAATTACAAAGCTGTTTTCTCTGCTGAACACAGCCACTCTGTCCGAGATCTCGAATGAAGAATTGACCAATCGCAATTGGACATGTGATCGAATTGTTCGAATGTAATTTGATTCTTTCCCTCGATCTCGAATCGGTTTCTTTGCAAAAATTTCAAAGCTGTTTTTTCTGCCGAACGCAGTCATTTTTAGTTGCACTCTATCTTTTGTACTCGGAAGATTCGTTTAAGCGACAAAAAAAATAGGAAAGAGAAAAAAAATTGTAAAAGTGCACACGGCGCAGCTACAAAGAGCAGAGACCATATGCATCCCGGCTGTTACCATGGCGAGTTCGCGCGCAAGGACAAACATTTCGAAATCGGACTTAAAGTGCGCGCAGCAGCAGGCGCAGGCGCATGGCAGTCGGCGACGTAGCGCGAGAAAGATAATAATGTACGTGCGGGCGCGCGCGGGAGGCGGAAGAAGGGCAGAGAGAAAGAATGAGAACGAAAGGAAAAAGGAGAAAGAAAAGCGGAGGAGCGCGAACGTGGAATGACGGGAAACTTCACTCGGCGCGTTGCATAGCGGCATTGGGGGTCGGGGAGGGAACGAGTAGGAACGAAGGAGGGGGAACGTTAGAGACAGCAATGGCCGCTCCCGCGCGTATAAACATGTAGAATGACAGACCGTGACGATTTCGCAGGTCCGTCAGGACCCAGCGGCTGTCCCGAGAAAACGAGGACGTTCGGGCGATCAGGCTCGACGGCAAATGCCGGGCTCGGACGCCGTCCGTTCCGTGCGGAAGGCGAAATCGACGCATTCGTCCTAGGATCCGGCCGGTCACGGTCTTGTCAACGTATGCCGCCATATTGGTTCGCGGGAATCGCCACTCGCCAGGTACGGCGCGGCGCGGCGCATGTAAAGTAAAGGGACGCACGGCGGCGTAGCACGAGTACACTCGAGGGATCAACTCACCCGTATTGTATACGTGTAGCTCGTCGACGATACCCTCATTTCCACCGCCGAAAACGACCATAAGATCCTTAATGGCGACCGCCCGGTGGCCATGCCTGGGTCGCGGCTGGGGCCCGGTCGGATTCGCGATCCGCTTCCACTTTAGCATGGGTGCCGCCATGATGACCGTCGATCACATCATTTTTTCATACCGTGCGGTACAACACCACTGGCACTACCAACGTCGTTTCCTCGTAGTTTGTTACTTGTCGTTCGCTGTGCCACTCGATTACTCTTTGCGCGACGCTCGGAGGATTTACACGGGCGTTCCCCCCTTTTATCACAGAAATCGCAGCCCGTCTGTCGTGACGGCACTGACGGTAGTTGTCGACGGCTTCCGACGACAACAGTAATACTCAAGAGTCAACCCAAATTTTCGTTAAACTTACACTTTCTCGAGCCGTTCAAGTCGCACCGCTCTTGATGCTGCACGTCTCGATTCTAACCTCACTGAAAGTGCCGTTTCACAGCGCGACCTCCTCCCGCGCGCACTCGTATTGGCTTTCGACGTTTCGAATGCCGTGCCGCAACGTCCGAACGTCCGGCGATCGGCTGTTTCACTCGTTCGTTGGCGCGCACCCGCCGCTCGCGGCTCACGTCTACCGTATTTGCAATCGGTGACAAAAACCGCAGGTCGCGAACCAACTCTAGGGGCGCCGAGACTCGCCGCTCCGAGAACAGTATACGTCCCAACGGCGCGCAACACGTACACACATACAGAAGAGATGACGCGCACCGTGTGTGTGCTTCGACGCGGAAGTATTCGTGTGCGTCCGTATTTACGTATACGCGGTGTTTACGGCCGTCGACAACGTGGAACGCTAGAGTGACGACTCGGCGCGCGCTACGACCCGGGTGGATACACGATTGCGACGCAAGATCCGCTCGTATCGCGAATCGAGACTATCGAGCTTCTTGAGACTCTCGAGACAATCGAAAATAATCGGCGAGATTCTCGAGAATGATCAGTGGTGATGATAGTGGCGGCGGCGTCGTCGTCGTCGATCCCGGGGAGCCCGAGAGCGTTCTGTGTGCGCGCGCGCACCGATTTTCGCTCTCACTCTCACGTTTTCGTTCGCTGCCACCGCTACTGTACCCTCTCGCGGTGAAACCTGCGTCAAAACGAACGAAAAACGGCGCGGCAAGATATCACTGTAGGATGATCGAGCAACGTTAAGCAAAGCGATGCGTATTCGCGAGCCGATGCTCTTGATGAGCGTAGACGTGATTATCGATTACCGGCGACAACGGATTCCGTTGTATTTATCAGGAAAACTGTCGGAATATTCAGTAGCTCGATGGCGCGCACAAGCGGCCTTCGCGGACCTCGTCCACCATTACACACAACGCGTCGGTGACGAGCAGTAACAAGCGCATTGCCAACCGATGCCGTTCTGCAGAATAGTATAGGGAAACACTGTGTTCGAGCGATTAATCGATTTTTGAGGCTGTTTTCGTGATGGATCTTCGTTTCGATTAGTCCAATTTGAAGGTAAAAATTTGTCACTAGAATTATATTCCAAAATATCTTCTCCGAGGAAAATTTTACTCAAAATATATAGTACACGTAATGTATATTATAGCATGTAAAATAAAATCTTTCTCGGAGAAGACGTTTTGGAATGTAGCCTAGAGTAAGAACAAAAACTCAACCAATCAGGAGTTCAGAAAATTATGAAAATTGTCCAGAAAATTATTAAGAACTCTACTCAAAATGAAAGAAATATTAGAAATAACAACAAATATTAAATATTAGAGTAATACAAAATTAAGAATGAAGATTGAACCATTGTACGTTACGTTTAATGTTTAATTTTATATTTCTAACCTTTTACATCTCTAATATTTAATATTTCTTCTGTTGTGTGCAGAGTTCTTTAAATATATCAATGTACTACCTAATAAAATAATTGTATGTGAAGAAATTATTTAATTGCAAATTATTGCTAGAATAAAGACTTTTTGAAGGAATTCTAAATTTTATATAGATAATTAATCAATTTTTTATACACGTTGATAGATCAGATATTATAAACAAAATTTTACAGAAAGTAACAGGTTTTGTTCCAATTCTTTACTTAATTTTGATTTTATACAATATATTATACAATATCCCATATTTTCGCAATTGTTAACAAGATAACTTTACTAAAAATCGTTAAATATTGATTTTCAATAATTTTTTACTCAAATACTATTAATTTTACAGAAAAGCAAGAAACAAAAATTGTTTATTTTCTTCTCATAGAATTTTTTAAGAATTTTTTAATATCATATTTTCTCATGTTGATAAAAATAAGAAAATGCAGCACTGAAAAGTTAAAAAATTCTGAAAAAATCCTTAGAGTTCTATGAGAAGAAAATAAATAATAAAATTTTTGTCTCTTGCTGTTTTTCTATAAAGTTGATATTTGAGAAAAAAATTATTGAAGATCAGTATTCGGCAATTTTTAGTAATTAATATCTTGTTAACTATTGCGAAAATTGCAAAATGATAGAAGACTTTTCGATTCAGTTTAATCGAATGAATGACGGGACGCTCTGTACATACCTATAAGGAATTTATCATAACTTGGTAATATGATAGGAATTTGTAAGATTTTATTCGCAAACATTGCACTGTTTTTACATAAATATTTTAATTTTCTTATAAATCATCCTAGGTTGAGATATTTATCTCCGATAATGCATTATATTTTTAACACATATTATAAAGCAAAATAATGCTGTAAATTAAAATAGAACTAAAAATATACAAAAGAAATTGTCACATTCAATTAATAGACAATATTTAGAAGTATGTTCAAGATTCAAATCTTACGGAATGCTAAAGTGCATCTACTTTTGTTAAAGCTAGAAATATTTCTTTTTTGATCTCTACTTTGAAATTATTAAAACTGTGTATCTTACAATTAAGAAAATCTGTAGATTTCTTGAAAGGAATATTTCAACATTCCTTTGATTGAATAAAAATTCATAAATTGATATCAGTATAAATGGAATATTAATGTTCTTTGCCTATCAATGCGACTTCGCATATTTTGCATACTGTATCTTTAAACTGTGGACTGTAGCTAGCACCACATAAGGGACATTTTACTTCCGGTTTTCCTTTGTAAATAGGTGTGAACGTGCTTGCGCACAATGAGAATGGATTGTGCTCGTCATATACTAATTTATGCTCGTCGACAGGATTCTTGTCACAAGACTGAAAAAAGAATAAATTAAATTAAATTAATTTATAAATATTAATTTACAATAAAAATGAAATTACCTGTAACAAAACTCGAATTTTTTGTGCAAGTTCTGGATTTGGTCCTAGTTCGAGTAATCTTCTTGCGAACGAAGCGGCGGTTTTGAAATTCTTTAATTTGTAGAACAAATTCACAGCTACTTGAAGAGTAAGAATCTGATGTACAGGTTGTAGATTACAATGCGTAAAATAAGCTGCCATTTCGCAAATCCTTTTCTGTTCTGCTAATGTAGCTCTTGGCAGACTTTTACGGTCAGTTTCCATCTTTAAGCCTAAAATGTACTCGCGACAAATCTGAATCAACTGTTGAGCTTCTGCAATATCTTGCTTAGAATCAACAACGAGTAATGGTACACTTAACAAGATACTCTGCAGCTTTTCTATCGCCTTGGCAAACTTGCCATTGGTTGTCAATTGATAGCACACTTGAAGACGCTGAACTAATTCAGTAAGATGTAATCCCACCGCAGGTAAACCTGTTTTCGATGTGGTATCTTTCCAGTTAGTATCCTTCCAATTTCTTTGAGGATATCCATATAGCGATGGTATACTAGGTAAACAAGCATATGATGTTCTGGAGCGAGAGTATGTATTTAAGAACAGAGATTGATAAGGTCCAAATTCCACAACTCCGACTTGATTATTCAATAGTCTGAAAGCGGATTCAAATGATCCAGCCAATATATGATCAACTACCAATTTAGAATTATTAACCCAATGCTGTGGTGGTGAAACTCCTTTAGTAGGTAGACATTCATAATTATTGCTTTCGTCAGAAGTCGCTGCAGCTTCGAGTTCTGGTGGAAGATCAACGTCCTCGACATCCCATCCAGGATTTTCTTCACCTTCTGGCACAATTTCCGTATCTACGCCTTCTTCGTCATCTATACCAAGTTCCTCGTCATTGCCCCATCCTTCAGGGGTTGCTTCACCATTGTCTTCCAGAGCAAGAGCAGCAGCTACTTGAGTCCTGCTGCGAGACATCATTGCGCCTTCGAAAAAACCTTTAGAAACAGTCAACAACGGCCAGTTGTTCTCAGCTTGTTGAATAGGTACAGGTGGACGAAGATATGTGGCACCTTTCTCTAGCGCAGAAAGTTCCTCGCTCATCGATTCATACTCGCCATCATCGTCTTCATTTGATATTCCGTGAATTTTTTCAGTAACATATGCCAATGATGCTTGTCCAGAGTTCTGTGGACAGTAATTTATACATAATTTTTATGCAATGTAAAACATACTTATTTATATATTTTAATTGTAATTAATAATCACAATTAATGAAGAGTTTTGTTCTCATTATACAGGGTGTCTGATAATTAATGATAAAACTCTCGCATAGCGGCAGAATGGATTAAACTGAGTCGAAAAGTCTTCAATCATTTTGCAATAGTTAACAAAATATTAATTTTTAAAAATCGCTAATATTGATTTTCAATAACTTTTTATTCAAATACTATCTTTTAAATACTATCAACTTTACAGAAAAACAAAAATTATTTATTTTCTTCTCATAAAGTCCTGAGAATTTTTTTTTCAGAATTTTTTCAGAATTTTTTCAGAATTTATTTTTTAATACCGTATTTTCTCATGTTGGTAAAAATACTTGTATGTATGTATGTATAAGAAAATGCAGTAACAAAAAGTTGATAAATAATTCTGAAAAAATTCTTAGAAATATTCTTCTCTGTTAGAAGAAAATAAACAATTGTTGTCTCTTGGTATTTTTCTATAAAGTTGATAGTATTTGAATAAAAAATTATTGAAGATCAATATTCGATAATCTTATTAACTATTACGAAAATTGCAAAATACTAAAGAACTTTCGACTCAGTTTAGTCCATTCTGCCGCTATGCGAGTTTTATCGTTAATTATCAAACATTCTATAATATATATAAAAAATTAGTGATTAATAGATATATATAATATACCCGCAAAATCTTAGCTCGTTCGTAAATGTCTCCAAGAAGTAAACTTCCTTGATATTGACCAGATACATCTTTCCGAATTTCTGCGATTTTTATCATTTTGCGTAGCTTTTCCAAGTTACCAGTAATTAAATAAAGGAAAGCCAATTTCTCGAAGTTCTTAGTTCTTTGATAGCACATTTCCACAACTTGATGATTGCCTTGCAGTAAAGCCGTTTGCGCCAAACTCTCCCAGCATGATTTTTGATCGAGCGATCTTGCCGCTTCCAATGCGACTTCAATATTTCCACATTCAAGCGCAAGACCGAATCTGGTCTTTTCATCTTTCACAAAATGAAGAGCTACTTCTGGATATCCCTTTTGCTGCAAATACGCTATAATCGATTGTCCAATAAGATTTGCGTTGCGAACCATATGTAAAACTTCCTCGTATTTCCTGTTAATTAATGCTAGCTTGAATTTGTATTCCGTTGAATCTATTCGGAGAATCCTCGGCTTACATTCTCGATCCAAGCAATAAACTTGATTGCCTTTTACTCTCGTAACATATATCGGTAAATCTAACGTACGAATGATGCCGTAATCACCATTGCTGATTGCGTATTTAATATGATTGCTGGTCGTGTAAATAAATACGCCGGAATCGTCCCAAGCGCCGGACTTTACTCTAGTATTTTCGTGTATGCAACAGAGAGATTCCAACCGACGATTACAAATGTTAACGGTATGTTTGGCTAGCAGTGCAACATGAGACATGTCGCTGGACCATACAACGTATCTACACTTGGCGATTTTTTCTTCTGCCAATGTTCTCTTCTGTTGTACATCAAACAGTGTTACTTGTTCCGGATCACGCAAAAGCAACATACCAGTACCGGCATAAAATATTTCATCACAATTTGGAATTTGTACTTTCTTCGTGACTTCGTTCTTTAAGTTCTTGATAACTAACTAAAAAAAGGAAAATCGATTATTAAATTATATAAATTATAAAAATATTACATAATAAGAAATATAATGAAAAGTGTAAAGTAGTAAAGTATCAAAAATTATACATAGAAGTAAAAGATAGCGTAAACATGATAAGAATGTACATAAGATTTTCATTTAATTGAAATAAATTAATTCAATAATTTAATTACAAAATTTCAAATATTTTAAAATCCGTATAAAAATATCATGTGAAATATATTTATCTTACCGAATATGCTCTATCTAATACAGCGAATCGATTTCTCGCAACCCAAATGGCAGTAACACCGGATGCCCGTTTCG
The DNA here is from genome assembly GCF_001594045.1 of Atta colombica. Lineage (NCBI taxonomy): Eukaryota > Metazoa > Arthropoda > Insecta > Hymenoptera > Formicidae > Atta > Atta colombica. Next base: position 708,710 of record NW_017259194.1, on the reverse strand, counting down.
TATCAGCATCCGTGCTCGAATCTCCCTCGCGTGGTATCATATACAAATCATAAGTACTATTCTCAATATTCGAGGGCGATCTTGTACATATTAAAACACTATTTTCCGCCTGATTGTACGACATGCTGTAAGGTGGAGTTTTTCCTCCGCCGCGTATTTGCATCACCGATGTGTCTTTTGACGTGGTGAAATCTAGCTTTCGAAGAAAACGATCTTTCACATAATATAGAAGATTTCCGCAAACTGCATATGCGGGACGTTCTCTCTCAAGTTTGAAAATTATCATTCCAGAATCGTGACCAGCAGCAAAAAGATTAAGCGTTGGATGTGCGGCAAGAACCCAGAATCTCTCATGTTCCCTTCTAAACGTATGCAAACATGTGCGTTTCGTCATATCCCAAACTCTAATACTCTTATCTTCTGAATTGGAAAGAATGAGGTCTTGTCTAGGATGAAAGAGTACACAGGATACATTATTGTAATGTCCGCGACATGTGTCTACCTCCCAAGCCTTGGCATCATTCATTCGCCACATTTTGATCTGCCGATCATCAGCTCCGGAGACAATAAGAGGCAATGTTCCATGAAAGCATGCCCAGTTTACGCCTCTGTCATGACCTTCCAAAACATACTTCACTACTGCATCGGCTTGACCGAACAAATCGGTCGCTCCTGGATTCTTCAGATGATCTTCGAGACCTCCCGGACCTGGTGCCACGTTCTTCTTGCGTAATCCTGCAATTGCATTCGTTCGATTATTGTCAGGCAGAATCATTTGCCTGTCAATAATTAAGTAATTGTAAAATTTTCTTTTTGAATTCTGTAATTAGTTGTATTGATAAATATATAAATAATGAAAAAATATAAATTACATATAAATTTATTAAAATCTCTCATGAAATAAAAAGTTTAAGAGAAGTTTTTTAGATCAATTTTTATTTTAATAACGTCTAAAACTTTCAACAATGTGTATGAGAAATAATTTCTGCACGAACCGGAAATATCCCAAACGCGGACCGTTTGATCCAATGAAGCTGACACGATGATATCCTCTGTGGGATGAAATTGGGCACACATTACATAATGGTTGTGTCCAGTCAGTACACAAATGCAAGTGCGACTTTGCCAGTTCCAGATTCGAATAGTCTGATCATCTGAAGCACTGAGGATCCAAGGATATTCTTGATGGAACATTGTGGTTCTAATATAATCCAGGTGACCCAAAAGGGTGAAGATACACCTTCGTTGTTTGTAATTCCAAACTTTGATCTTATAATCGTCGCCACCAGAAACAAATAATGGCTGCTGATTGTGAAAACATATGCCTCGAACGGGTCCGTCGTGTTCATCGAATTTGTCGAGCAGGGCGCACATACGGTAATCCCATAGTTGGATAACGCCATTATGTAAACTGTAATTTATTTATGAATGTAAAAATTTTTATTGATTCCATTTTTTTGCATTTATGTAAGAAATACAGTAATTATTTTGTATAATTAAATATAGGACATAAAATGTATTACATTCATATATTTTTTATTTTATTTTTATAATTGATATGAATATATTTGATATTTAAATATGACGAACTATATATATATATGTATGTATGTATATACACACAAATATTAATTTTGTAAATGTTTATTTCATTCTTATAATAATCTTTTATACATGCAAATGTATTTTATTTGTGTATAAATATATGGTATCAATTACGAAACTACTTATTGGTTTACACGCTATACATATTATTCTTTTCAACCGAATCATATGAGGAACGTTTATAAGTGCCCTCGATTGCGAAAACCGGCGGTTCGCATGATTTTTTTCTGGGCATACAATTACAAAATGAAGCATAAATAGAGGTCATTCGGAAACTGGATTTCGGGCCTACACCTCCATACAGGGTGTCCCAATAACATAATGAAAACAATAGAAAGTAAAAATCAAGAATATTACTTATTTATAGATTCTTATACAAATTTCATTATTTCTTTACTAATTTAATTTTTTCTTGTAATTCAAATATAAAAAAAGCTATACTCAAGACATTCTTGAAATTTAATGTGGATCTTTGTAATTTACATTTGGTCGCCTTATATCTCGTATACATATATTATCTTAAAAGACAAGTATTGTAGATTTGTTAATTTAATATTTTAATTTGTGTGTGAATACCCAAAAAATGCACAATCATTTTTTATTCCTCCCATCTATCAATAATCTTTTTAATATACGCATAAATATTAAACACTTACTATAAGTTCATTCATCATCACTTACTATAAGTCCATTCATCATCACTTACTATAAGTCATTCGTTCATAAATATACATATATCTAATAAAGAGATTAGAAATGCTTAATTTGTCACATTAATCTGCTTTTCTGAATAATTCATTATATCTTGGTTACACCCATTACTTCAAAACTAGAGTCCGATCGAAATTTCGATTTCGATCAGTTTCGATAAAAAAATTATAGTTTCGATTTGATTTCGGTCGAAATTAAGATAAAATTTTGGTAAATAAACTATACAAATTGCAACATGTTGACGAGCATTCGAAAAACTTCATCTTTTATCGGCGCCAATTGCGCCAAACCATGCTGGTACTATTTCTTTCTTTCATCATCCTTTTTTTGCTCGTCAAGTCGCCATATGTTTAGTGTCTGAAATTCTTTATAACTTATAAAAAATTTTTATAATTTAAGAAATAATAAGACATATTAATAAAATCTTATTTTTGAAAAATACATAAATTTCATATATTTTGACAATTTCCAATGACTCTCTAAAAATAACATAGTGTTTATAAGATTTATCCAATTTCAGTTTCGGCCGACATTGAATAAAAACCGAATAT
>NW_017259194.1:698764-705743 GCF_001594045.1 Atta colombica | reverse complement strand
AATATTATAACTATAACAAACATAATTTTATCATTTAATTATAAAATATTTTTATAAAACATATTTTAATATTATTATTAAAGAAAGTAAATATATTACATAAATATATTCATATGTAATTTTGTAGCAACTTAATAAATCTTTTTATATAAAATGGCATCAATAGCCATGAGAATAATTTATTCTTTGAAATTAAACAATTTTTACAAAACGCATAATACATAATCCAAAATATGCGAAAAATTATCTGAGATTCGATCTGCATGCACTACATTTCGACGAATCCAACGATAATCGAGGGACAGGATTCATATCCCCTTAGGACATTTTTACAGAATCAGGTCATCAGAAACAGAGATGTACGAAACATGAGAATGGTGGGGATGTTAAATGTGGCGTTGGAGCCGTGTATATAGAGATCACATCATTACATATCTTGGTAGTTCACTTTTTAATTTCATTAAGGTCACATCCTTTTGTACAAAACAAATCTTTGACAATGGTGCTTTTCCAGTTTTTTATCACTGCTATTGTAAGTACGCATTTGCATTTAAATGAAAAATTTATATATACTATTATATATTTCAAAATGTTTGATATTCATTTTAATTCTTAAATGTCTTTTCGGTATGGCGTACTCGATTTTTATTCAATGCTTTTTCTATTACTTATAATTTTTTTTATTATTTTATGATACATACATTTGCTTCGTACTCTTATAATTCTTAATCTGATGTTTCGATAAAAAAAAGTGTACAATATGTTCATTTTTATGAAAATTATAAGCAATTGAATTAGCTGGGTAACGCCACATTATAGTGTGTTGTTCCTGTGATTTAAGAATTTAATAATTTCATTTTAAATACTTTAATAAATTTAAGGCTTTGTGCACGTATTTATGAATTATATAATATATAAATTTTGTACCGGTAATTAATTATTAATATAATCCGTAACTTTATATTAAAGAAAAAAAAATTTTTTTTTCACTTTTTCAGCTCTTGTTAAATTTAACGTCAGTGAAAACATATTCTGTTCCATACCAGAACATTCAACTAGCATTTTCCATCACGCCAAAATTGATGTATACATCTGAATCTAATCCTACTTTCAGTGGATATTCCTATACAACTCAAGATTTTAATGGTGGTGAAAGTAAAGTTGTTTTTACAACTGGTGCTGATTCTATGAACAGATTGAAGAATGAAATAAATTTAATGAAAATATCGGAAGGATATTCACAAAAAGAGAAAGACCAAGAGAATATAAAATCTTTAGAACAATCTGAATCCATAAAAGCTGAAGAAAATAAAAACAAACAAGTTCTTGATTCAAATATTGAAGTTCTTAATGAAAAAAAGAAATTTTCAAAAAATCCTGAAGCAGATAATCTTATTGGACTTCAATCGAATCTTCAACAAGTTTCCTCTATAGATGTATCTTATCCTGCATTTAGAGAAAATTTATTAAACTTACATCTTCCAGAGCTTTCAAGATATCAAATATCAAATATAATACAGAACCAATATTATCCTTACAATCTCTACACTCGCTTACAACTGCCTTTAAATAATTTTGATTTTTATAATCCTACTGTACCATTATTTTACCAAGCAGCAACAGTCATTTCTGATAGTAATTCCAAATCAACATCTACGGCTACTGAAAATACAAAAACATCTGCGGAATCATATATTGCTAAAAACTCACAAACTACCAATTCTGAATCTAGCTCAATAAAATCTCATATAACATCAAGATTTAATTTAGAATCAACAACAAATGCAATCGAAGAAACATCTGCTACTTCCATAAAGAAACTTGAAGCTACATCTGAAAAATCTGGAGAAGAAATTACAACTAGTGAGTCTACAATAACATCCCAGAAATCTGTTGAAGAAATTACAGATAAAAAAGCGAATAGTACTGAATTTACAAGTACGGAAACGAGTCTTCTAACAGAGAAATCAAATACTGCAATATAAGAAATGTACAAGATATATGAAACATTCCCCAATTAAAATATAAATCTATATACTCTATTTTTTGTGTATTACATTTATAATAGGCTTTTTAATAAAACGCTACAAAATTTCTTGCATTTATAAATGAATCTTTTAATATTTAATGTTTATCAAATTATGGGTAAATCTTCTTCATCTTAACAATAAAATAAAAATAATTTACGAATTTACAAATTAATCTCTTTTATACAATTTTATTAGTATCTGTATTCAAATTGTTGAAAGTACTGTGCATTAAGTAAAAGGTTATGTCTATCAATATGCAATTACAAATTCATGCCAATATTTATCAAGTAATTTTCTAATACAGCAAATAATTGTGATGAAACTTTTACAAACAGATAAATATTTAATTAGTAAAATGTCACCAAACGTCAAGAAATTAATTTAAAGAAAACCTGTCACTTTACCTTGCAAGCACCCATGGACGTTTCGGATGAAAGGACAAGCCCTTCACTCGAGCAGACTTCGTCTCGAACTTCGTCAACATCTCACTTTAGCTAATTGTTTGAGATACGATGTAATTAATTAAACATCACCCTCTCGAAATTCTTTAAACTTTTGACACGACAGGAGACACGTCACTATATAACCACAAACTATAAATATCGATATAAAACATAGATGTGATTCATACTTTATTTTTCTCTAATTTTTATTCTAGTTACATTCTAGTTACAAAGTAAAATTCTCTAGAAACACGGATGCATTTTCGAAACATTTGATTGGTTGTCCAAAGTGCTCGTCGCCATATTGTATCACTAGCCAAGAAATTGGAAACACATCGATGAGTTGCACGCGGTGCGTTCTGATTGGCTACGCCATAATGTAGCAGACACGTTGTCGTCTGGTCCGCCTAACCTTGAACATCAATCTGTCAGACGTTTCAAATGAAACTATTCGGAGCAATTATGATTTAGTCTGAAATAGAATAAACGTTCGGGAATCCGCTTCTTATTTCCCGAGAATAAAACAAACATTTCCCTTTGTGCTTCCTCTTTGTAATTTTTTTTGTAAATATATTGTAGTCGTGTCGATAGCCGGTACGCTATAATGCGAGTGTCGACCAACATTGTTTTTCTTAGCATTTTTGTGATTCTATCGACTTGCATGAGCAGCATCCAATGCGAGAAAGGAAAACTGAGTGAGGAAGAACTCAAGTCTCAAAAATTTCCACCCTGCGCAGCGTGCAAAGTACTTATCAATAGTTTCAAAAAGGTAATCAGATTCTTAATTTTGAAGTATCTAATAAGTTATACAAAGTCTTTTTGTAAGTTAAAACTATCAAAAGTTAAAACTATCAAAAGAAACGTAACATACAGTTGTATTGTGTTATTTAGATACATAATTTTAGGATATTCTATAATAACTCTTTCATAAATTATAATTATTTTGTAGGGTTTAGAAAAGACAAGCCGTGGAAAGTTTGAAGGCGGAGACAGCGCTTGGGAAGAGGATAAGTTAGGCTCATATTCAAGAAGTGAAATACGATTGATCGAGATACAAGAGAACTTATGTAAAGATATTGAGCATGGTCAGGTGCAGTGTCAATCTTTAGCTGAAGAATTGGAAAGTCAGATAGAGGAATGGTGGTTTAAGCATCAAGATACCCATCCAGATATATATGATTATATCTGTATTGAAAAGACAAAGCATTGTTGTCCAAAAGATCATTATGGTCCAAATTGTACACAGTGTCCAGGATATCCAGATAACATCTGCAATAATAATGGCAAATGTAAAGGAGCTGGCACGAGAAAGGGAAACGGTAGCTGCTTCTGTGAAAAAGAATATATTGGAGATATCTGTTCAGAATGTGCTCCAGGATATTATGAATCTTACAAAGACGAAAAAACTTTACTATGTTCTGCATGCCATGCAGCGTGTGATGGACTTTGCAGAGGTGCTGGTCCAAAGGATTGCGAGAAATGTACTGCTGGATGGCACATGATTGAAGACAAAGGATGTTTTGACATCAATGAATGTTTAAAAGACGATATTTGTCCTAGCAATCAATTTTGTGTTAATAAAGAAGGAAATTATGCTTGTTTGGGTATATATGTTTCCTATTTTTACTAAATTATTTATTTTTGTAATATAAATATATAAAAACTTGAAATCTTTTTAGCTTGTGACAAAGCTTGTAATGGTTGCACCGGTGATGGGCCAGACATGTGCATCAGATGCACTGAAGGTTATCATAAACAGGATAATTTATGTATAAGTAAGTACAATATTATAAAGAACAATATAATATAATATATTTTAAATGTATATTTATAATTTATATTAATTTAGATTCAGATCTTCTTGGCCGCAAGAAACAAGAAAATCTGGCGAGATATCTTACATATTTCGGACTTTGTGTGGCAACATGCATCATTTTGCAGCGTAACGTTTATGTTGCAAGCGTTATTGGTTTATTGGTTGCAATGTATATATCTGTCTCAGAATATATGATTGCACATAGCAATGTCCAAGATACGACGACAAATATGGATATTCTAGGATCAACTTAAATAGAAACTCAATTTAAATTCTTTATAAAGTCATTTCATTGTGTTACATCAGGATAGAGTTCATTATCCATATGTAAAATAGATCATATTAAAATTAATATATAATTAATTGTATAAAATGAAAAAAATGTCAGAATTTTGCTTTTGTTTATTGATATTTATATATTTGCTCTTCACATAATTATTTCATTTTTATTTAAATATCAAAGTATCTCAAAAATTATATGGTCAGTTTTTCAAATAATATTTTTTATCTATCAAAGTTATTAATACCAGCTTCTCATCCAAAATATCTTTGACTGGATATAACAGGGCAAGCATGTTTAACGAATTAATTATTAATAAAGTTGTTTTGTTAACCGTATTGGTTTGCACAAGAATTACCGAGCTTAACTCCTATTGCCCTGTTATATTCAACCATTTTGTATCATTAAGAAATCTTTAAGAATTATTTTATATTCAAAATATCTTTATTATTGCATATACATATTATATTATATCACATGCGTATTATATATATTTTATATTATTATTATTGTATTGTATTTTATATTATTTATATTATTGTAAATATTATATCTCAATGTAAAAAAATAATAAAAAAAGCTATTATACATTTAAAATAAGTATATATATATAACAAAATGTACAACATATTACTTAACATTTTTATACTCATAAAAGATTTAAATGATTTTTGTTGATATACATATATCTTTATAGGTTTTGACAGTCATGTAATAACATCAACCCTAATAAAGAAAACTATTATCAATAATTAATAAAATTTGATTAAAAATTATGATGATATATATTATACATTTGGTATATAATAAATTCGATTAATTTATGCCAATACATCATATATGCACTGACAATATAATATTTAATTTAGCAAATATATTACTTGAGTAAAATTGTATTTCCACTCCCGCTCTATTATACAATCTCTTAACACATTAATATTATAGAAATATTAAAATAATATATAAATATTTTTATAAATTATAAAATTAATTATTATATTTAAATGTTAAATAATTTCTCATATCGTGTAATATAGATATAAATTATATATACATATATTTGAATTAAATAATAAATTGTACTCAATTTGGATATTTATATAAGTTTTAATGATATTCAATTTATTCAAAAAGAGAATGTGTGAGAATGTGTAAAGATATTATTACAGGCTGATGATATTTAAATCAATATCATTTCATTTTTCATAACGTTTTGTTTTTGTATTCAAAATCAGTTTCTTCTAATAGAATACTGTTACTATCTTATAAGAATACTATTATTAATGTAATCATTACTATCGAATGTAAACATAAATTCGTAACACAAGACAATTTTTTATCTTCATTTTTATAATGTAATTATTACTACAATGCAAAGAATGAATTCGGCAAAACTTGATATGATCTAGGACGAATTTTTTAATTCACCGATTGATCAATCGATGAATTAAAAAAATTTGGCTAAATATTATTTGTTCATAGGAAAAATTTGTCTATGCCTTTACATTATTAATTAAATATTAATTGAATTTATAATGTTTGTTTTTAAAAAATGCTCAATTATATTTAATCTTTTTTTATTTTTATGTTGCTTTCAATCCATTTTAATTCTTGATTTTTGGGTTCCTTAATTCGTCGCTAGAGGACCAAAAAAGAAGAATACTTTCTCGTATTTAAATTTTAATATTTTCTTTATATATAGATTCTGTATTAAAAGAAAATTTTATAAGCAGTACTCAATATATTACATTTTTTTGAAAGTAGTTTAAAATTTTTAAACGTTATATAAGATTAAAATTAATAATTTATTTTTATATTAGGAGTAAAATATTTAAATAATTTTATTTGTTTGAGTTTGTATTGTGATATCGATATTTTTAGTCTTATAAAATGATATTAAACTAAAACATTTTATATAAGAAATATCTTCATGATAACTTTATTAATATATAGATATAAGCTTTGGTATGAAAGTTTTATAATGATACCACATTAATGTTTTAATTTTATTTTCTGATTTAGATATATTTTGTATTAATAAGCAATTTTTATCTATCTTGAATTTTATACGTAGAGAAATTAAAATATATGTTTAATGTATAATATTTATGTGCACTATTTTATATTTAATTCTTTTAATATCCCTGACGAAAAGTTTTTACAAAAAACTACATAGATTCAGACAAGATTTTAGTTTTTCGTAGTTAGACGTAGAATAGCATTGTTTATTTTGAGAAACCAAAAAATTCTCCGCCCTCAAAAAATGCCACTTTTCCATTACGAATATCTATGAAAAATTAAGAATTTCTAATCTCGTCAATTTTTATAGTTTTCTATTCTTTTTCGTAAAAATTTTTTTTCGCTAGAGATATTATATATGATTGACTTGTGTGTGTGTGTGTGTGTGTGT
>NW_017259194.1:696630-698737 GCF_001594045.1 Atta colombica | reverse complement strand
TGTGTGTGTGTGTGTGTGTGTGTGTGTGTGTGTGTGTGTGTGTGTGTGTGTGTGTGTGTGTATTTTATATATTATTTGTAAGTCTAATTGCAAAAAAAATCTAAATCTTTGCTCGCAGTGCGAGTTTTGCACTAATCTTAAAATGTCTGAAATATATGACTATCTAAAAAGAGTTTCTTAATTTCATCCCTAGGTGGATGAACTGAACATTCTCACAATTAAATTTTGATGGATTTCCTTTATATATTTCACATTTATCAAATGATTTATAAGCAATACTCGATGTCACTCATATCTATTTTATTTTTTGAAAGAATTTCTATTTGAAAAGTATCAAATCATTTAAAAAATTTCAAGAACATTTAATGAAAGATTGTAATACTGGTCATATTCGAATTTGAGTACGTTTAGTTCCGTACAATGCAAGTACCATTTTATTCTTGTTTAAGTTCGCTTTATGGGAGTCAGATATTTATAATCGATTCTTATTATTCAAGACCATCTTAAGTTCATCTTGAGATGTCACGAACCAAGACCATATGCGTCTTAAGACATTGGTCTTGAAATAAAAATCAACTATTAATACCGCAACCATAGATTGCCAATAATGAAAATATACAGCAATTCATGTTACATAGGTTTTCAGTATTGGCAGTGAATATTAGAATATGATTACTGATATATATATATCCATTGTCAGCAGTAAGTCTGTTCTTTTTAGCTAAAGTTCTTGCATGATTCATTTTTCTTCTTTTTCTCTCCATGTTGGAGAGAAAAAGAGAAAAGATGAACTGTGCAAAAAGTTTAGTTAAAAAGAACAGGACCAGTATCAATAGCAATAAAATTAGCTAAACTGTCACTAGATGGCTAAACTTGAAAACTGTTTCTTGTATTTAAAATTTTACACAATTTCTTTATAAGGAGCATCTTCATATAACTTGACATAAGCAATACTCAATAAGGTGTAACTTATTGTTAACTTTTTGAAGGTAATCGAACCAATAAGAACATTAGATAATTATAAAATTAATTTATATATATTTAATTTTCCTACTAATATCTCAATTAGATTTTCATAAAAGAAATACAGAGGGAGATTTCTATATGAAATTAACACAATTAATAATAAGTGTATGGACAAATTGCTTTTCAACAGTAAAAGTTGTGAATTTTTTATAAAAAAAATATGAGATTCTGGATTTTATCTAATTTCATGGATTTATTTGTTTGTTACGTTAATATATTAAATAATACTTAATATGAATTAAATATTTAAATAATTTTTATATATGAGAAAATTTTTATATATGAGACACAATTTTATACTAGAATCTATATTAGAATTATACTAGAATTATAACAACCTAGCAAAAACAAGAATGGATTAAAATGGATTGAAATTTTTTTCTATCCGAATGCGTATTTTAAATAGCGAATACTTTTTTTGGATTCAATTGGATTCAATTAGATTTAATTGGATGCAATTGGATTGAAACTGCATTTCCTATTCAAAATTTTGAATTGAACAGTACACAGAAATGTGTACTGTGCATTCACAATGCACAGAAAAAGCCAATATTATTTTTAGATTGAAAGGCATAGAGATATGCTCCATACAATTCCTACAAATGAATAAAAATTCAGGATTGAAAAGCATTTTAATATTCGTGAATATTTTTAAAAAAATATTTCTAAAAATCTGAATCCATTTCAATTCATTTCAATCCATTCTTGTTTGCTGGGAATGTCTTTATATATTTATCTTATTTATATCATGTTTGCTTGCAATTTATATTTACTAAAGTGCAATTAAGAAATATTTTCTGACGCTAAATGGATGAATATAACAGCACTTTCTTATATATTTAAATAACATCTACCATTAGTATTTCTTTTGACGATGGATTATACTTGTCTATAATCCAAACAACTTTTCATATTTTTTGTATGCTTTTTGTTTTTGTAGCTTAGATTACTTAACAAAAATTCAAAAGATAATCAATGTTTAATTTAATCATATATTAGGTGTAGTAAAAAGAAATCCATTATTTTTCCATTCAATTTCATGCAAAAATAATGGATTTCTTTTTACACCTAATATATATAT
>NW_017259194.1:691822-696512 GCF_001594045.1 Atta colombica | reverse complement strand
GTTGGCAATATTCAAATAAATATTTATTTAAATTTAGGCTATATATATATATTTTTTTTTTTTTCTTCAGAATTAATAATTTTATTCATGTTTTTAAATTCCAATATTTGATTGAGTTTTTTGTTTAATGATGTTTTTTGACCCAATTTAATTTTAAAAAAATTTTACCTTTATATTTTATTAAATATTTATCAATCTGTATTTATAAGTAAATTAATTGTTGATTCCTCTTATTTATGTATATGATTATTAGGACACGTAAGTTCATAAAGTTCGACGAACTTTCCCAGAAAGTTAAACTAAGATATTTTGAGATAATCCAGTTATTTTTTACAAGTGCAATTATTTTTCACATGCGTGATGCCTAAATTCCTTTCACTCTACTATTTTCATTATCAGGAGAACTAACCATGCATCTCGAATGACCCAAGTAGGACGATTCACCATGAAATCTCACAAACACCCGCGCTCTAATGATTATTATATGAATACATAAAAAGCAAGACACAGTGTACTGCTCCACGGTCTAGAACACAAACAATTCCTCGCTTTAAAACTTGCATGTTTCCTTTATAAACATAATTTGTTGAGCCGATATCGTGCGCGTCATACGCGAGTGTCTATATCGACAGGTCGATAAAGACACACAGCTCGCGCAGGAGACGGAAACCTATCAAAAATATCATTTACCGACGCATTCTCAGTAAACGCGTCTATAGAACTCTCTCATAATTAAACATCGCCAATTTCTACCGGTTCCTCGCCGATGCCTCAGGTTTAGACGTATCAACCCGTCTTATACCCACGACGCGATCTTTCCGATCGGTTAAACACCTTTAGATACCCGACAAAAACCTGAAATAAAAACATCTCGCCTGTCGCGCAGGTAGACCGGTTACTTTATATTTCACTGTAACTAATTTGTGACGATGACCTGCAGCCGCAGCTACAGCGCGTTGCGCTTCTCCCGCGCGTCCAAAGTTTACTTTATATTTACAAACGCGATCCGCTGCGTGTGCACCTATGCACCTCGCACGCGAATGTCACGTCGGAGGATTACTAGACATAGCTCGCGACGGAAACAGGAATTCGAATCGAGAAAAAGTCTTGAGTTGCAATCGTTGAAACGTCATGACACGCGGGTAACGACATCGATTTTCTCCTTTCTGTGCTTTCCGTCTTTCTTTCCTTTCGTTCGTCATTCTTTTCCATTTTTCCCTGTTCGAGTTTAGGACTATCTAACCGTATCGTTTCTCTTTTCTTTTCGTTACGTTCGGGCGTGTGAGGCTGTTAGCTATTGTCATTGGTCTGACTGTTTCTACCTGTATACATTCCGATTGTCGAGGGCGATTACCTGAAATGATCAGATTTCTTATTGCAAGCTACCAGACATTTATCGCTCAGTGGCTAAAGTTGCGAATAGTTTCTTGCAATTAAATTTTCACATGTTTCCTTATATATACGTTCTACGTGAGTTTAACATCTTTTCTCATACAGCACAGATTTCTAAGGGACTCCGTAAAGATATGGATGTCTTTAGGATGTTCCTTGGAGGTTTGTGTTGTAAGGATTTATATAAGCGATCATACTCAATATGATAAATGTTCGTCTTTATCGTAATTATTGACAATCACTAAAGATCTTTTGACTATATCATTTTAAAGATAAATTCGTTTTTAATGTGACAATTAGGAATAATCGACGCAGAGTGGACGTTTAGATTAATTATTAATTATTTATATAAATGTAGGTAGTATTACTATATATTGCAAATGTGTAATTATGCGATAATTGTTAATAGTGTATGTAATATAGAACATACACGTACGTAAGACAACTTAAGAAAGAGAATAGATACTAAAATTTATTTAATAATACGCTTAAATTTATTTGCATTAAAGTGTTTTGTAAAGGCGGCGATGTTCTAAAAATATGCATTTTTTATCTAAAGCAGATTTATGCGAAACTTATTTCATCTACTATTTTAACCAACGTTTATGAGATATATATCGTACGACTATCTGAACGGAGATTTTTTTAACTTGTCTCTAGAGGGCCAAGGAATTTGGGAGTTTCTTGTAGTTAAATTTCATCTATTTCCTTTTATATACGGCGTTACATGATTACCTCACAAGCAATACTCGATATAACGTTTAACTACGTTTAAATTTTTAGAGTGTAGTTTTATATCAAAAAACGTAAGACAGATTCAAAAATAATTGGTTTTAATATAGTAATTGATATTTGAGACAACAAAAAAGAATGTTTATATCAGAATTCAGAATTTATAGTGAGTCTTTCTAAATAAATGAGAGATGGCTCGAAATGTCTTATATGCGATTATTTTCATATGTATCGTTTAATCTAATTAAAATCTCTATTTTTACTTTATTATTTATCAAACTAAATGACATCTTGAACCATCCAAATAAAAGTTAGAATCTTTAAAGTTCCAAGTGTTAACTTTATGTTTGCATTATATTTTTTTGAAATCATTTTAAACGATGCAATTGCTTATTTTACTAATTAGAAGAAAAACTTCTTCATTATCATTTATCAACTCTATTATCAATTTACAAGTTCAAAAATTCATTTACTGAATAAAAAATTTATATGTACTGTGAAATTTTAGAAAAAAAAGCAATCATAATTAGCATAGGAATCTCAGCTATTTTTAATATAAAAAAAGTTTTACAAAAAAAGGAGTTTTCTTCAATGCGGAATATGTATCTAAAAACATTTTTTAGAAATCTTATTTTTTAAAGTTTTTAAAGTAGATTTTTTAAATGACTTTATATAACTTTTTATATTGCTTCTTCTTGTCAATAATTATTATTTTATGAGATAAATATATATATTAAAAAATAAATATTTTTAAAATAAAATATTTAGTGATGTATACATATTTGTATACTTGTATATAATATATAATTTATATAGGAAGTAAAGCAAATTCGTTTTTACGTCACTAGATGGATGGAGATTGTATTATTTCCTCACATTTAAGATTCTGTATCTTTACTATATATTTTATGATAATTAACTGAAGCATATCAAATAACTTTATGTCCTAATACATATTTTTTGTAAGTTTTCGACATAAGAACTACATAAATGCAATATCTAAAATAAAATTTTCTTATTTAGCTTTAGAGTGAGTAATCTATTAATTATACATATGTATTATAATATATTTATATTTTTTTTATATCATATCTTTTGCGTATGGATGGAAAAATTTCTTATTAATAATAAAGGAACATTTTATGCTAGAAAATGTTATGGAAAGATTTAAATATCTTAAATTTCATAGACTTCATAATTGAACTTTTCTAAATTAAATTTCAAATGCTGCATTACATTAGCATATAAATTAAATAATAATTTTAAAATAACATCATTTATTTAATGTCAAATTTTTTATTTTTCAATATTTACATTAATTGCATCTTTTGCAACTGTATTATTATATAAAAATTTGTCTTATCTCTTATCTTTCTACATAGATATAAAATTACATTTCAAATTTTTTATATCCATAATATATTTTTAAACATTTTTCAAAGAAAACTTTATTTATTTGATGGAGTTTAAGATACAATTTTTTTCAATATAAGGATAATATAACATGATATTCAATCGTTAGTATATCTATAATATCTATATATCAAGCAGAACAAGTCATGGTACCCAGCTAACGCTAAACATTCACAGAAAGTTCGATTCATATTGGTTGCGTTCAGCAAAGAAAGCAGCTTTGCAACTGTTGTAAAATTCTTGAATATGATTGGTTTATCATATTATCATATTAAAGAATTTTACACATAACAAATGCAAAGCTGCTTTCTCTGCTGAACGCAGCCATTACCAATGTACCGAATATTCCGAAACAGTAAAAGAATCATCACGGAATGTGCAAATATTGATGAAATGTTCAGAATATTGTGTGAATACTTCTTGTACATTTCACGAAAAATGCGAGCGAACGAGCAGTATACATCTCCACCGACAGAGGATCACGACGAAGGGCATTTACTCATAAACAAGAATCATCTGGGAGAGAATATAAGGAGCGCAGCACTTCGTCTGTGAAGTGATTCTTAAAATTGGGCTCCAAGATAAAAACACATGGAATGTATTTTTCAAAGTAAAATTTTGTTCTTAAAACTGATTCACGGATGACCTGACCTGGAATTTTAGGCAAAATTAAAATTTTGCGGAATATATACGAAACATTCTCGAAATAATTAATGACATACAAATGATATTTTTAACCGACATTTGAATGTTTCTTTTACATACGTAAATTCGGAATATTTTGGAGTATTCTTGGAATGTTTTATTGGGATTTTAGGAATATTTTATGAATATCAGGAATATTTAACGTTTGCTAGGTAACGTCAAAATGAACGTTAAAATAAATCGTAAATGATATTTTGGAGTCATTTTATCATTTTGATATTAATAACTTGTTCTGCTTGGATATGTTCAATATTTTCTTTGGAGAGTTGAATCTTGTATATGCATTACGATTACATATTACTATTGAGTCACAATATTTTCATTTAATGTTTCGATTATAGTTTTAATTTTATGTTTATGATTTTATTAAATTTATATTTAGGATTTTTAAATTATGGAAAAATCCTGAATATATAAATTTAATAGAATCATAGATGTATATATATAC
>NW_017259194.1:678928-691722 GCF_001594045.1 Atta colombica | reverse complement strand
ATATATATATATATATGAATATATACATTGTTTATTTATTAACTGATTATTATATGAATGTAAAAAACTTTTATAAAAAAGCCTTTTATGTATATACCTTTCCATTATAAATATTTATTTTAAATTGAATATGTGACGATCTCATTTAAACATTTCATATATACAAATATTTACACATTGAAATATTTAAAGATAATATATAGTGAAAAGAATAAAAAATAAAAGTACACTAATTTAGACAACGAAAATTTAAGAAAATAGAAAGATAAAAATATTAGAATACAGATGATTCTATTAATATCAAAAAAATCATATCATTTCTCCAAAATAGTTTTCACACAGTTCATATAGTTTTTCTATCTATCGTTAGATGGCCAAATATAAGAAAAGTTTCTCTTAATTAAAATTCTATATATTTTTCTATATATATCACACAGTTATGTCACAATGTATAAGCAATACTCAATGTATAAGCAATACTCAACATATATCATTTTTTGAAAGCAAATTTTTTTGAGAGACGTAAATATATTTTAAAAGCTAATTTAATATTACATCTTTTGTACAGAACACAGAATGCGCACCTGCACGCAGCGTGTTTCTGCATCATATATGCAAGAGCATTATTTAGACAAAGTAATGGAAAATTAAATCTATATTTCAGATTTCTGCAAACAGCATTTCTTGTTAATAACAATAGTAAATTTTCGTTCTTAAGAGTCAATCATCATGAAAAGATAATTATAAAAAAATTATTTAATGATATTCTTAAATTTTCTTATTAGTTATATATAAATATATATATAACTCATACACAAAATTAAATACAATGTTTTTATTTTACGTAAACATATAATAAGTGACTTATTAGTTCAATTTTTGATGCAATAAAAGTAAATTTTTTCAATAAAAAAACTTAGCCTATATTACAAATTTTTCATTACTATGTGTATTATAATATTGCATTTATGCAGAAATTATTCATATATTCTGAATATATATATAGTCAAATATATTTTTTAAAATAAAATATATGTGTATTGGTTATTTGTAAATGATATTTATGTGATACAATGTATTTTATAATTAAATATATAAAATTTGGAAACATAGTAATAGAATAGTCTAAGAATTAAAAAAATTTCTTTATGTTTTTATGTTTTTTTGTTTTTATGTTTTTCTCTTGTCTTTATGCTCTTTTTCTGCTTAGTTTCAGGAGTTTTTTTTTATATTATCTTCTCTAACTGTTATTTCGTAGTATATTTTTGCATAACATATTTTAATTACATTATTGATTTGATTAGTACTGATTGTATAAATTTAATTTATTTATATTATTAGAATTGTGTAAAAGTCATCTATATCTGAATAGTTTCTTAGCTCATTACTAGATGGCAAAAGAAACAAGCAGTTTCTTGTATTTAAATTTTCACATATTACTCTTTATATATATTTCATATGTTACTTGATCATATCAAGCAATACTCAATATAGACATATTTTTATGTAATTTTTTGGCAGTACATGGAAGCGTTTAGACGTAACATATATCAAAAATTAATTAGCTTCTAATTTGTGATAAAAATAATTAATACGGAGTAAATCATAAGATAATATATTTTTATAATAGTTTATAATATATAATAGTTTACAATATATAATAGTTTACAATATATAATATATAATAGTGTACAATATATAATCTTTATTTTCATTACCCAAATTATTTTAATCTAAACCAATTTACGAACTTCTATAAAATACTTACCTATTATTTTAAATAGGTATCACAATTATTTGGGAGATCTAAGAACTATTTTTCTTTTAATGTACTGTTATCAGTACATTAAAATAATAAATTTACAATGAGATAATATATAAAATTAATACAAATTTCAAAATTAATTTAATATTTAAGTGAAATTCATACATATATCAATGTGTAAAAATTTATATATACATACTAACAATTTGTTTTTTGTTCCAACTATTATATATTTATATGATGCAAAATTTTAGAGATTTTATTCGCGTTTTTAGATTGTTTGAATCTTTTAAACTTTATGTTATTTTATCCTAGACTTCCCTTCATTTGTGAAATAAAAAATAAAGAAAATGAAAGACAGAAAAATCCCCTTTTACGTATCCCCTTTTTAACCCTCGGAAGCTGCTGGCACCTGGACCCAAAACCCCGTTCACCCTTCCAATTTTTTAGAGTTCCCCCTTTCTCCAGTCTACAGCCCCTGATTCGAGGCTTTTACCTCCCTTACGATTGCTCGAAGGGTTGTTTTAAATAATAATAACCCCAACCCCAATCACATACAGGACGACGAACTCGTCAAGCTTCAGTATGTTACCGTTCAGTATGTTAAGCTCACGTATCCTTTCGCGTCGCGTAATTTTATGTTTGACTCTATACAGTGTAATTCAGACTATTGTTTACATAATAATTGCTAGTGTGTGAGTATTTTTTATTAAATAATGTGACAGTGTGAATAATGTGACAGTGTGTGTCTGATTATTATATATATTAATATAATTTTAAAATGCAATAATATTTTAACTTTTTGAACAAAATATTTTGCAACACATCTACAGGATAATCAAGATTTTTAACAGTATCTTTTTGTTGTTTGTAATATTCTATATTAAATACGACTTTAAAGCATCAGACACCAATCAACAAAGAATTAAGGAAAAGCATGACCTTTCAAATGCTGACTGGCGAAGAGAAAATTGTCGAGGCATGAAGTCGATGAAACCGCATTTCGTTCTGCGCGCGAATGCTCCAGTTTTTCTGTGGTTCATAGCGGTAGTTGACGGGCGTCGTCACCGAAGTTATCGTCGTCATTGTCGTTGTCGTGGAAAAGAATCGCGTAAGAAGAATCCGAGAGACTTCAATAGCGATTCCGCGGCGTGTAATATTTATAGTAATTTGTTCCATCGACGAGAGCCGAACGGGTTCGTTCGAGCGTTGCGCGACGGAGAAAATCGATCGTGCACGCCGCCGTATAAATTTGAGATCTCGGCACAGAGAAGAGAGGGCAAGAAGAATCTTGCTACGATCTTCCGCTGATCTTTGCTTCGTGATCTTACTGCGGTCAAATAATCGAGTCTTTGCTTCGCAAACTTTATTGCTGATTCATGACTGGTACGTGATTTTGTGTGATGTAACCCAAATATTGTTTATAGATATATTTGACATGTTTTTCGAGTTGTATTTAGAATGAAACTATTTTCACATTGCAAGTATAAAAAACTTAAATTTAACAATTACTTGAACATAATATTAAAATTAAATTAATATTAAAAACTAAAAGATTAAAGAGAATATTAATTAAATATATTCAATTAAAAAATTTAAATTTTTCGAAGATACGTAAAATAATAGAAATCTCGATACAATGAAAAAATCAATAAAAAGTAGAAAGGAAACGCCGATACACAATCTTCTCTGCGCACGTTTAAACATTCAAAAAACTTGGTTCTTTTTTTCTATGGAAAAAAATTAAAAAAAACCGACTTCCATGAGAAGTCGAATTTACGCTGGCCACAATTCACGAGTCACGCCAGCGCGCGTTTTGTAGTGGCAATTTTTGCTTGACTCATTACCCAGATCGGCAAAGAATCGGCGGCGTCGCACATGTGTCGGCGGTGCGATACAAAAAAGCGGCGTGTTAGATTCGAGAGAAAAAAAAGCGAGAAATAAAACAGCGGGTATTCCGTGCACGCGAGCGCGCGGCTGCGAAGCAGAGGGTTGGATTTTTAGGGGTAACCCGCTACCCCTAACCGTGTCATCCCCATTCAGGTCCGGGCCCGGTCCCTCGAAATTGCGTGAACGTGAGTTTACGAAAAGGCGGAAATAATGCTGAAGCTATACGGCGAATCCGTTAGCTTTTCTTCACTCGGTTTCCTTATGTCGTCTCTCAATGATTAGTTCGTCTAATAGATAATTAGACAGATGAGCACAAAAAATATGTATATATAATTTTTTTATAGATATAATTATCTCAATCGATTTTTTTTAAGAAATGCAAGCAAAAATGTAAATATTTTTTATTAAATTAAACTGATTTAAAATTTATTTTAATAAAACATTTTTGTGTAGCATTCAGACTATATGAATTTTATTGTGTAATTTTGCTTATCGTTACAATAAACAAAATAAATATGTTTTATGTAAATATTTGATACAAATATGACAAAACTGTCAAATTTTTACGGACATTTTTAATTGAGCCAATCGCTCATATAAAAATAGAGGGTGTCGATAGTGCATAGAAAACTCCATTGGCTATTAGGTCAATCCCTACGCGTCGGTATCAGCTTGCAGGCATTTCATTTTCCACGAGAATATTGGCTTCCTTTTCTTCCTCCTGCGTTGAGTTAGGCCATGTTAAAGCGTAGATTTTCAGTGGATCTCCGTCACTCTTTCCTATACTATTTTCGTGTTGTACAAAACGAGAAAAAAATGTGGATCAAATCCGCCTAGTTACACAATAGAATATAATGCTCGCGTCTCACAAAAAGCCGCATTGTGACACGAAATTATCACATTCGGCAAATGGCAGACTCGCAACTCGTGCTCTGAATAAAATACGAAAAATTCTATCATATAATTTAATGTCCGTTTTAATAAAATATTATCTTTCACAAAAAATTTTTTTGCTTCTTTGCAAAGTCGATGATAAGTAATTTATAATTCTAGCTGTGATAATTTTCTCAAAGTGTTTTCATAATTTTTAATTTTTTAATAATTTTTAACATTTGTACGAAGAGATATTAATCAGTTTGCATGCTTTTTTTCTCCCTTTGATTGTATTTCTTCCTCCAAGTCTATTCTTCCATGAAGCTATATAAAACGCATTAAACCGTATACCGCCGTCGATCTAAACTTATTACGGACGATTATTCCATTCTAGAATGTAGTCCTGGCACCTTTCTCGATGTAGATGACTGACTAATCCATTGTCGGTTGTCTCGTCGCACTTTCTTCACTTTGTAATACATAAATTGCACAGGATATGGATCAGTAGATTTGCTGTCTAACCGTACAAATCGATAGCAGTTGAATTCGAAGAAACGATGAAAGATCTGACTTCTGTGAATGTGAATAATAATACATATTTTTTATTTGTTATTGTAAATATAATTTTCCTTTAATCCATTTTGTGACATATATATGTATAAAAAGTGATGTGCTTTTTTTTTAATTGGAATTATATCAGCTAAATGCAAGAAAGGAAAAAATATGGGATTTCATGAACCTTTGTATGAAAATCAAGTACTGGAAAGAGAAAAGTATTATATGGGTAAGCATTTTAATGTAAAGCAGTGTGTAACAATTCTGGTCGTTTGAAGTATACTGAAAAACAATTAAAATTGTCGTTTGTTGATTTATATTGAAAATGAAACAGTATAAGTATTGACGTATACGCATTTTACTTAAAATATTAAAAAATAAGAATAAAAAATTGTAATATTGTTCCTCCTCTTTTAATCTCTCAATTATTCAATTAATAATCACTGTATGTATTATTTGCGCATATGTGACAAAACCTACAATAGAATGCGCTTTTAATAACTAGACAATAAGTAACTATTTACTTTTTCGAATTGTACAAAATTATTGTTCGAATGGAACCCCTGCATTTAGAATAGAAATTCGTAAATTTCTTTTCTTCAATAATCTTTCATATAATTGTACAGCTTATTATAATATTTGCGTTTATGCGTCATAAGAATAGAGCTGCGATACAAGAAAATGAGAAAAAATTGGTTCGATCGTAAAATTGTGATTGTCGAAGATATAATCAAATGAAGGAAGAAAATAAGGAAAGGAAAGAGATAAAAATAAGAAGAAAAAAAAATCGTTGGTTTGGGGGGCGCTTATAATAGTACCTTTAAGCTAGTCGAGCGTATAGAAAATAATTACGAGCAAGTGAACGGCGCTTTACTTTCTTTTTATCTAACTACAAGCCCATAAAACTTCTTCCCGCGGTCATGAAACGGTTTCTCGAAAATCGACCGCGGTTGTTGCGATTGAATGCCTTCCGGTAAAACCGCGAATCGAAAGGTTTCGCGTAAGATCATCTCGGTTACCTGCCGGAAAACTTGTACAAAAGTTGTTTAAAATAAAAGAATTATCCAGCAAATAAAGTAAGCGATAGAGTTTTGTAAATTAAAAATGTAATAATTAATAATTTAATTTAATAATTAATGAATATTATATAAAAATTTTGTTAATAATTCGATTTTTTTAAATGGCAAATTATACTGCTAATATTTGCAGCTTTGATGGAAAGTATTTTTAAATCTTTTTAATATAATTCCAGAGCAAGCGTTCGCTTATAAATATTTATATCAAATTAATAGCAATGTTAATTTAATGATCTATATTACCTTCACACATTAATAAACTATTGTATAAAAGCAGTTACACATTACGGACATTTCCGCACGCCATTTTGCTAGACTAGTAGTCATCGGGCAGTCTGACAATGAATCGAAGGTAGTCGGGGGTAGCGTGTGGACAACATACTGATCCATTCCGGCAAGGGATTTGACGGGGGTGCTACGCGAGGGATCGTCCTTTACCCTCCCGATGGGCGAGCCTATTGGTCAGATCAAAGTCTGTCCCTGGACAGGACTATCGATTATTTGTTACCGATTTCTAGGGGCTACCTGCAGCGGGATAGTTCCTGTCTGTCTCGCGGCAGGAGGTGTGGTCTTGCCCTTTGCTGTGGCACCTATGGAGGGCCCTTTAAAACCTGCTATGCAAATCGACTCACCACTGACTTCCCGGATGGTCCCACCGGATCTCAGCTGATCGTAAACGACGGTCGTTCTTTATTTTTTTTTGGACGCGCGCGTCGTTTCGTTAAATCTGTACAGCGCACCATCTTATCGCGATGGCAATTAACATATATCGTGGAAACATTTACTTACAGAAATTATCACTGCTTTCTCATGGGAATCGAATTATAGACTACATGACTTTGTGTTCTGATAATCATCGTGATTTATTAATTTCGTAATTATATATACTATAATTAGTTTATGTTAAGAATTATATATAAGAACAAGTCCTTATCGGCAGCTTTTTTAGTCAGTTGGGGATCTTTCCTTGGTAAAAATGCAAGAGAGATCAAATTTTGTTACATTTTCTAGCTTTGAATTATCTAAATATCCGGATATTTTCTAGCTTTGAATTATTTAAATTTCCGATTATTTGTTGAGGAAAGAGTTTTTATACTTTATACTTCTTGTCTTCTTTTTAATGAAAAGAAAAATTTAGAATGGAAAAGATGCTATTCATATCAACGTATATAATGTATAAGAATAATACTTGCAAACTCGGCCAAAGGGATTATTCTTCTATCTGGAACATAAAACTTAAAAACTTGTCATAATTTCCATTCTTTTTTCATTTTTCTTTTTTTCCATCTTTATCCGTACAAAGTCAAACGGAATGTGCATATGAATCTGATGGGCATCGTAATTAAAAATTGTGTGGTTCGAGAAAAAGCGGACAATCGTTTAACTGTCTATCTGATTGTGAGAGGACGATCCCTTTGTTCCACATTTCTTTAGTGCACGTTTTTTTATTCTTATATATTCGAGAGAATCGCTATATATTCGAGAGAATCAAAACGTTCTCCTATATCGCAGCAGGATATAAAAGAATTAATTTTGCATATAAAGTTTACCAAATATGTGGAAATGTATAATAAAAAAATTTGAAATTCGTAAGAAATGAAATATATTTAAACCTATTTCATCTTTCTATTTTACTCTTATATTTATTTTCGGATTAATTATTAATATTAATTTTATTAAATAATTAATAAGCTTCCTTTTTACTTTAAAGCATTTATTTGTGTCCATCTTTATTTTTCTCTATAAAAATATATCATATAAATATACAGGCATTATTTTTACAATTAATATATCTAGAAATTTCATTCGTTCTGATATTCGATCATAGAAATTAGAAATGTTAGGTATATTTGAAATAGAACTACTTAGAATGAAAATAGTTTCTAAAACCGACTTGCCAATATAAAGTAGATTTTCATTTTCATAAACCTATTAATTCTAGGAATAACCAGCTATTTCTCACTTTTAAACTGTTATATGTAAATACTGCAGTATTTTAGAACTGAAATAGGTGCAAAGAGATATTAATTTACATAATACATTTTAATAATCGGGATAAAAAATTACGTCATTTATAAAACAATTTCTTTTCTTCTAACTTCTATATATTGATTCTTAAAAATATAAACTTCGAAAATTATTAAATAATGGAGCTATCTTAAATCTAGATTCGATAACAATAAAAAATTATTTCATGTCATGACAAATATTTAATATATGTATAAAAGCAAATATATTGAAGATATATGTACACATATACATACATAAATATTATAAAAGATTCGAAGATCATCATACCAAATTATAATTTTCCCGAAGAACTTAAATTATAACTTCTTTGAAATTTTTTGTTTTCATGTCTCGTTTATATACACGTAATCATAGGATAAATATCAAAGATGTAAAAATACAATCTGCATAGAGGTTAAAGATCCATAAATGCATGCATTATAACTTTGTGGACAAAAACTGACGAGTCTAGACAGTGGAAAATGAAGATGCAAGTTGTATAGCATACACCGTCGAGTTTAGCGTTAAAAATCAATCGCGGTCCACCAGGGCGATAATGGAATCGCGTAATTCGGCGCGCGAATGACATTAATTTCCAGACGACCTGACACACCAGCACGTCGCGCTCGAAATAATCGCGCAAATAGACACGAACCGAGCTGGGCATCCATTTCGCGAAGAGGAAGACAAGGCGCGCGGCGGTGCTACGCCACTGGTCATTGCTCCGCGGCGCGGCGGTCGCCATTTTGTGTCCGCGCTCGCGCGCTAAATCTAAGCGGACGACACACTCATCGCGAGTGTACGTGCGTTGGAGTCGCGTTGCACGCGGAATCGCGCTTCCGGATTGGCTCGTCGCGCTGCGTCCGAGTGACGTAATAAACCGACGACGCGCCGACTGCGTAGGCTAGCGATCGACGACAGCCGAACGAAAATGTGGTATCCACCCACTCTGATCATCGTGCGTGTGTGTCGGGCACACGCGCGTGTGCGTGCGCCCGCGCGCGGGAAAGAGAGCAGTCGACGAACGAGTCGCGCCGTGAATTTCCCGAATTCGCCGGATCCGCGCGATTTATTCAGTATCGTGGATCGAACGACGGGCTTTCTCACCTGCGAATGATCGACGTCTCGAAACCAGGTATGATATGATTCGCTATTCGTTTCCCTGCGGGTTACACGGCTTTCGCTTTACTTGGCGCGACGATAAGCGTTCGTGGAAATTGTCAAAGAGGTTATTTTATTGAGTGTTCTTACTTTCGCATTGTGACATGCTGTTAGTAATAAGATAATCATTTTGTAAAGACGGTTGTTTTACAGCTAATTGTAATATAACTATAGCAGTATGTAATATATAATACGTGATATAATTTTTAATAATTTCTAAAAAAGAAAGTACTCGTATTAGTACGTAATGAAACATAATTATTAATAATGTGTGCATTTTCTATTTTTAATTTTTCCTTTTCCACGATTTATTAAGTGATAAATCGTGTTTTTCTATGATAACTACATTTACTGAAACACACAATTATCTTGTAGTAATAATGCATGTGCAGAATTTAATGAAGAATCACATGTATATGCAATCATTTCTCCGTTAGTATTGGCAATTATAAATTACAGTCTATTTTGCACGCTTAAATTTCTCAATACTGAGAAAAGTATAAAACGATGTTGAACATCGAGTAATCGATGGATTATTATCCAATACCCATAAATTATCGCTTTCTTTCTAAATAAAATATTCGCACGTCGATTTAACACTGTCTATCACTATCGATTATCTACTTTCTATTAATATATTACTCACTATTTTGTACACGCTCATATTTTATAAAATCTTAGGCTTTCAATAAAGAGTAGCAAATTTGAATGAGAAATGGGAAACGTTGTACATTATATTAAATTGAAATTTAATATTATCAATGGACTTTCACATTCGCAAATCAGAAGTACTTGACTACAAAAAGCTCACGTGTTTATGAGATCCATTATTTACTTATTTTTTATTCTATTAAAGTATAATACACATGTTGTTGCAAAACAATTAAACCGAATGGTCGTGATATTCATAACCGCATTAGTGGAAATTTCGCTTTATTTGAGAAATTATAAAACACCCGTTATTCAGTAATGAATGTTTATTGTTCTCTATACTTGCTAATGTATTCAATCTTAATTACAATCAAGAAGTTTCATAAAAAATACTTCGCTTTAATGCCATTTTCTAATCTCGATATACCACATTACGCATTTTTTACGTTATCTCCGGATGTATAAATTAATAATAAATGTTTAAAAGGTGCACTTATCATCGATTAATTGGAGCACTCCGTGTATCCTCGCGTCTTCCGGATGTGCTGCAATCTTATCGGCTTTCGATTTCGCCGCGGGCGTACACGACACGTGTTCTACACGAGACGCATTCGATTCTCGATTTGCAGGTTAACGAGCACTGAAAATCGGTGATCGAGAGAGGGAATATTGCCTGGATTTGTAAAAAAAAAAGCACAAGGGTAAGCCTCCACTCGTAGTGGGGGTAACGAACCGGCACAGGAGAGAGATCGAGCACGAGTCCTCCAGCATTCCGTCACGGGCGCTCGTGACCGGCGGATGTGTTGCGTCGCCGTTAGGCGTACTTTGTCGAGGAGAGAAACGCGGCGTTTTTTTCGCGAGGACGTGTCCAGCGGCCAGTGATGTGGAAAATTTGAGGGACGTCGTTTTTCGGACGATCTGTAAGGTATGCGCCGATTCACGAGTCCCATCTGATTGCAAAGCGCTCATTTGTGCTCCAACATCGACAGGATTTCCAAGTAAGACACCATTATTATTATCAATGACTAATCAAACCGTATCACATTAATTATTCTCGACGAAGATGTCTATGTTACGTAGAATTGCTGCAATAGATCACTCTCATGATATTTTTCCTCTCATAGTGTAATCGAGGAATAAAAATTGTATTTCTAAGACTTATTTAAATGTAATAATTGTGAGAGACTAAAATAGAAGATAGAATATTGTATTTGGATAGTAATTAAGATATTTAAGATAATTATAAATTTGAATTTTTTTAACTTGAAATCTCTTGATTAAATTATTTCAATAATGGATGATTCGCGCGGATCAAATATTGATAATAATTAATCGAGTGGTCAGTTCGCAACGCTTAGTTATTGATTAATAATTCACTTCGCACAGACCATTCCATTTCGAAATTCGAATTTATCAAAACTTGGAAATCTCAACGATACTGTTAGCGAGTGTTTCGCTCGTTGCCATTGTTTTCCGCTTCCGCAAATTATAAATATTTTCAATGTCGAGTATAATAAAGCGCAAATAATGCACAAATAACGCGAATCGAAGCATATTTACGTAATTTTGGTGATGCAATGGGTAAAATGGGGAACAGAATTGTCAATAATTAATTGCTGAGTTCTCTAAGTAATTAATTTGATCAGTGAGAAATATTAGTAATTAAATTTCGAAAGAAAATCTTTTATTTAAATAGTAAATATAAAAAAAAGGTTTTCATTATTTCGTAATGTCTTTGGAGATGTGCGCAGAGTACCATTAATATTCTGAGAACTTAAATTTTTTACTTCTGTTCTTTCGCGAATGATGTCAACAATTTCGCGCCGACGAAGCAGACTTGTTGGTTCAACTTTTTTGCATTACGATGCGATTTCGAACCTACGTTTCGTTTCATGAAACTGTAACGACGAGATATACATATAAATGATTTCATCAGTTAACTCAGTCAAATAAGTTTATTATGAAAAGTTACAAAAGAGACGAGCATGATGCAACCGTAATTTAAACGTGATTTTTAATTGAGATTAATACATGGTAGGGTATTCACTACCTGGAAAAATACCAACTCAGCAGAATAGGGTAATTTATTGATACCATATTGTAATGAATTTTTTTCTATATATTAATCTATAAGTTTCGCCATTCTAATTATAGAATTTCTATCTTCTATTAATTTTCAATTTGTTTATATTACTTATATATTTCAATTTGTTTCAAAATTACATTAAAATTTCCCTAATTTTACTTGAAATTTTAAACAAAAATATCTAGAAAATCCAAGAAAATTCAGGCAATTTTTTTACAAAAATACAATGTTTTTTTCTTCACACTTTAATATTCAAAATGAGAGATTTTTACAGATCGCGCAAGACGATTAAATAATCCTATCTTTTTAAATCGGCGGTTGACGTTGCTCGTCGGCCGAGTTGAATGACCCCGTCACGGCCCATGTATTATCATGTTATTATAATCGAGCCGCGCTTTCGGGCCACTAATTGAGAACGCGATTAATTAGGGGCAAGCTGGGCGCTGATTCGGGCACTGCCTTCACTGAAATCGTGTGCTTAGCGAGGGAGGAGAGGAGGAATAGGAAGAAGCGCGTGTTAAATTCTATCTGATAGAACCGCGTGCGCGAGCACATTGCTCTTTATTTAGCGAGATGTAATTAGTTTTTGTAATAGAAGAATCGCGAGTGTTGATCTAAGCGACTCGCAATTCTCGTGTGCAATTCACAAGTACGATTTATAATTTTCGGAATTTCAAATTGAAATGATTGTTGAAGAGCATTTGAGGAGCCTAACTAAAATGATATT
>NW_017259194.1:651044-678828 GCF_001594045.1 Atta colombica | reverse complement strand
TATATATATATTTTTTTTTTCACATATACATATATTTCTAAAAAATTTATTTTGACGAATTAGGAGCCATAAAAAACTTCAGTTATACTACAGATAATTTGTAACTTTTGATAATATAATCTACTGCAAGCATATACACACACACACACATACACACACACACGCGCGCTTGTTTAACACGACTCTTTTACGTTTGCGAAGTATAAAAAGACAGCCGAAGATAAATTTGTACGACATGAACTCATGGCACGTCTATCTCCATGTTGAATTTTGCGTAACGCGATATGTATATATCCGCGATTTCTACAGCGCGAATCGATCATCGAAAGGCGAAATATATGTATATATATTGTTATTGGACATGCAAGGAGAACTCGCAAAAAAACCAAGGCAAGGTTACACGGGACCGACATAATTTCAAAGCGGCTTTTTTTTATCCTCATTACATGATTTTCATCTCCTTCGTTACGCTTCACCGTTCATTGTCTTTGATCGCGACGCAGATTCGCGATGCGGATATTTCTTCGAGCGATGAGAAGCAAATATACTTTGTTATACAACTCGTCAATTGGTTCGATATTCCATTGACGCGCTAAAAATATTTGTACGATAATGAACACGGCAAACATTGAACTGATGAGATAAAAATTTGGGATGACGGAGTAAAAATGTGTATGCAAATATGTTGATAAATGTATCAAAGAATGGAAATTTTTGAAATCAAATTAACAGTTTTTTATGTGTAGTTGTAATATTTCAGTACAAAATAATGCAATAATACTTTAGGAATGTTTTCGTTTTCATCATAAAATAGTTCTAATATAGGGATTAATTTTGATATTAAAGAATATAATTTTATGTATACGAATAAAAGAATAATGAAAAATTTTAAACTTATTTAAGATAATTAGAAATGCAACGTTCTAGGTTGCATTTAAAATGTATTTTTTTCACATATTTCTCACATACTTTTAGAGTGACAAACAACGTTCAATTTCCCAGAACATTCTCTTCGGCTTAGGGTGGAAGGGTAAAAAGCGCGTAACTTTCTTATTGATCACCTTCGAGAGAGTGAGAAAGAGAAAAAGAGAGAAAGAGAAAGAGAAAAGCTCTCGGTTAGCCAATACTTGACTTCTTTGCGGAACATCTGAGATTACTCTCTAAATTTCTTGGAACGAAATCTCACTTCAAAAAGAGTGAAAATATTCACACTTGAATAAGAATGGCAGATTTTCACTCTTTTTTGGAGTGAGATTTAACTCTTTTGATGAGATTCGCTCCAAAGGAAAGAAATCTTACTCCTTTTTTGTAATGAATCTTATTCCAAAAAATTGAAATTTCATTTCAAAAAAAGAATGAAAATCTGCCTTTTATTCAAGAGTTTATTCAAATTATTTTCACTCTTTTTCAATAATAGCAGTATTTATTCTTTTAGAGTAAGATTTCGCTCCAAGAAATTAGAGAGTATGATTGTCGAGTGCATTTCAGATTTCTGCAAGCGTCATGTAAATTTCTCTCGTTTTGCTTGATCGTCGATTTATCGTACTAGTCGAGGAAGTTTCGATGCAATCGATTGCACACAATTTTCCCCCTTTTTAAACTCGCTCGTCATATACGATTCCCAATTTAATCCTCTGAGAAAAAAAAACGATTTTATCGCGACACCTGGATCGTTTCAGTCTCTTCGGGGTTCGTCGAGAATAAATTGCATCCGTTGTGCATGCAGCTCTCCAGTGTTGCATGTTCGCATGCTAATTAAAGCAAAAAATCATGCTATTTACTTAACGCAACGAGTTAACGAGTTAACACGAATGCAAATCGAATGACAATCGAAATAAATCGTTGCCGATGTCATATCATCTATCGTTCGTGGCAAAGATGGTTCCTCGTCGGGGAAAAAAAGGGCGCATTACTATTGCTTATCCCTGTTCTGACCTATAGTTGCCATGACGACCGTGGGACGCGCGGCCAAATCCCACCCTTTGCGTTAGGGGTGGACTCCGCTCTCTTCGAGCTGTTCCAGAAAATTTCCTTTCCGTTTGGCCGAGAGAAAAATACGGTCAACCACGTTTTCCTCTTCTATCGATCTCGTGGGAAATTTCCTATTTACTGAAGCTTTTTGAAGTTAAATAAAAGTTATTAAAATTTAAACGAGAATATCTTGAAGCTGGTATGAACCAAGAAGCACAGATGTTCGATATATGAAATAGTATTCGCAATGTATTGTATATAGTAGCGCACAGTTACTCACAGGAACATTTGATTCAAGAGGATCTAAATGTAGAAACTAGTACCGATATTTGCTCGAATACTGTGAATAATTATAATCTATGACTATTTCATTCCACGGATGTCTTATCATTTTACTCTGATCTGAGTATTTTCGTTTCAATGTTCTTAAAAACAAGCCAATCTAATTTTTTAATCTCGTTAATTCAACGTTGTTCACGGAAATTGATAATTATATTAATATTATATTTAATATCACGATTACACATGTAGAAAATAATTGTTATTATTCAATTATGATGTAGACATAGCGTTACCTTTTATTTTAAGTTAATATGATTTTCGAGAATATAATTTTGCGAAATTATAATAAATAATAAAGTTGAAGCTTAAATTTTAGTTATGTATATATATATATCAATGTTATAATAAATCACGAATTAATTATCATGCCATAAACAGTTGCGATATTCAGTGTTAAATTACATCAATAATATCCAACGAATATCTGATGTTTATGGAATTTATGGTTAATTCTTGGACTCGAGTTTTAATTTGTTATGCGCTAGTTACGTCATTAATTTTACAATCGTTTGATTACTTTCCTCCTTTGCGCTAAACACGACGTGCATGCTTTATACGAATTAGCAATATGACTTATGACGTAACTTCGATACTCTCGTGATTCTGCCGACTAGTCTGAATGACAGAGTCCTCGAAAATTCGGAATGCGGGACTTGTCGCGAGCCGGGCGAGTCCGGCAATCCAAATTGTGCAAATGCAACTCGCAATTCTCCGTGCACTTTCTAATTAAGGCGGCAAACATTCCGCATGCACGAGTCACTCCAAACTTATTAACTGTCCTTCCGCACTGGCGGTGCACGCTTCGTAGTTTGTATACCACTTATGATACCTCGACGGCACTGCGCGTGGACCGGTTAGACCGACTTGACATTGACGTGCACGCACGCGTGCATACACACAAGGAAGCACGTGTGCGAAATCGGAGTATCGGAGTTTCGACTCGCCACGCCGCAGAATTGCCCTTCGCTCCATCGACCACGTTGAAATTTCCTGTCGAACCGATACCTCGTGATGTCGAATCGATACAAGACGAGTAGATTGCTATTTCGCTCGTTCCTCCGATAGCATGAAATTTATTTCAAGGGAATTCATGGAATCTTTCTTTTAAACTTTTAGCTATTCTTTCTATCAATTTTTTAAATATAGTAATCTCTTACATCAACCACGATATTAACCGCTGCAGATTATGTACCTACTGATTTATTTATTAATAATAATTAAAATTTCTCTCCTCTTTTTAATAATCATATATTTAATTATGTAACGTACTTATTTTAATATAATTACAGCAAACTTGGTAAATAATAAAATTTAGAGAGAGTTGGTATTTCGATATTTATTTCAGAAATTTTCAACATTTTTAACTGATTAAATTAATTCGTCGATATAATTAATTGCGAGTTTAGCGAGATATTTCGTGTAATACTGTAACTTTCGAAAATATACGAAACGAGATGGATATTTGAACATCGTCCAGCATAAGGGCGAAACGATGTATCATCGGATATTTGGTAGCCGAGGCCGCCGAGGGCGCGGAATTAATGTAGGGATGATGATAGCTAGACCGACGGATTGTTCTCTATACCCACGGGATATAATTGAATTTTAAATCTTAATCTCTTCCTATCCTTTCGTATTCCCATATTGTAATTTCGTTGATAAACCGAGATCGATATTATCGAATTTGATCATTTCGTCATTATAAATTAATTTGTTCTCAATATATCGCGAATTATTTTCATGATTTAATTTATCTTCATTTCCAAACACAATATTCTTAAATAACACAATATATTTATAATATTATTGCTATTTATTATAATTACGAATTAATATTTATTTTGACCATTCATATATTTATGATCACGTTAGAAAACAAATTTATATTGCGATATAGGACTTCTATAACTGTTGTTACAGCTTTGCACTGTCTTTCTGCTTTTCTCTCTTCTTCATTGCCTCTCATTTTCTTTCCTCTTGGCAGAGTTGAAAAAAGAGCAAGTGAAATGCTTTGATATATAGGGTGGACTGAGTGACACCGTCTTCTCTCGGTCTTCAGATAACACTTTATTTTTGACGTGCAGTGACGGAAGTGTCTTCGATGGTGTTCTAATCGCACGTGCTGTTTTTTTCGATTAACGCTTGTATCCGGAGAGCGTGTCTGGTTTTCTGTAAAGCTCTGATGGGATCGTGAGATAGTAATTTTCTTCAGTCTATGTGCATGCGTTTATTCTAAATAGACTCGCTCTCTAGGTCGGAGCGGTTGCCAATCAGAGTCAAGTATAAGGATAGTCGCGTTCAATTATTTTCATTTTTATTCATTTATCTAAATCACAAAAATATTACGTATCGCGCATTTAATTTTTTTAACACTAAAGTAAAAATCTTTGTGAAAATTTACATATTTGTTTGAAATAATTAGTCTGCTTTAAATTTTATTTCTATTATATATTTTTCTAAAATGTTGTCATGACATCTGAAATATACTCGTCGATGTTATCTTCTCGTCTTCAACGAGGATTAAGATGAATCTGACCACAGACGAGATTCTCGAGATCGTCCGCAAGGATGCGACTGGAGAACCTCTGCGAAGAATGCGCCCTTCGAGCATGACTCGTATTTACTCGAGGTAGTTTCTCTGCCACTGCCATAGATTCTTAACTCACTACGCTGGCCCTACGAGAGCCATGCATACGTACACTGCAATGTTTTCGACGTGCACAAAGAACAGTATAAAATTTCTATATTAACGCACTCCCCTGCACTCGCAGGGAAATCGCCGATGCTCACCTTTACTTCGACGTTCCGATGAACCGAGTTAATTACAAATTGGATTGCAATTAAGGCAAACCGCACACCTGTGTGTAATCGATGCGCGTGTATATGTGTGTGCAACTGAGCGTGGACTACGGTTGCTACGCTGTAGGCTAAATAAACTTCCCGTTTAACAACTGCACGAGACGACGACGATGCAGTCACGGGATCGTTGAATTTTATCCAAGAATTCAGCTTCCAGCTGCAAATTTGCATAGCAAGTATATGGTTTCAAAAAGCGCGGTGGAAAGTGTCTTGTACTTGGTAGCTTGTGTCTATGATGCTGTTTTTGCCTTAGAGATATTCCTTTAAACAAAAAATCATGCGACGGTAGCTTTTATTTTATGAAGCTTTTATGTCATGTTCCTCTAATTCTGTATTTTTATTTTAAAAATCAAATTAGTTTTAAATTGAAGCTATTACGATCTGAAATAAGGGATTCATTATAGTTGTAGAATGGCTTTATATAAATTTTGCAGATTGCTAGCCAATCTTAGACGTATCATGGTTAAACTATGGTCAAAGACCATAAGTTGTAAATGCTCTTCTGCTGGCTGGAATTCGCACCTTACCGCACTTCGGTCGTGAAACTTGTTCTCCTCCTAGAGCGATGAACTTTGTATCGCTATAGACTGTGGTATCGGACGCTCCACGTATCTCTATTACTTAGTGGTCCCAATTCGATACACGCGTATGCTTCGAACCTCGCCGATAAGCTGCCGACATTTAATGAAATATATGTTTCATAATAGAGTGCCAATTTAACGGCTTCTCTCTCTCTCTCTCTCTCTCTCTCTCTCTCTCTCTCTCTCTCTCTCTCTCTCTCTTTCTCTCTTTCTCTCAAAAGTATTTACACGGAAATATATTCTAAATTATACATCCATAAACGCTATGCAAATGCTATTATTTTAAAGTCACGATTTCATAATACAGATACGTATTAATAACATTCAAAATAGCGTATCATTAATTTCTCTGCCAAGCAAAAACACCTGACTATTATTTGCTAATCTAGCTACTCCAATTGCTTACGTTGATTAACTAGTCAATTTCATTATATCATATCAGCTCTCGCGTTAAAATGTATTAAGAAAAAAAAGGAAAATATATTTTTGTATAATATTTTGTTTTATTTCGTTGTCGTCACGGATGTTAGTGTTAAAAGTTGTTTGTGCAGAAATCTTTCATTTCTTTGGTTCATCTAACCGGGAATTCTCGCGAACATCTTAGAAGGAAGCTAAACGTTCCTTGGTGCGCGGAAAGCATCGTATCGCATCACCAGGCGATCCTTGAATTACGTTTATTGCTCGGCTCTCAGAGACCAAGTTCTCGGTACACGGCGTCGTTTCTAAGCGCATTTGCAACCGAGCTCCTTGCATTTCACCTCGGGATTCTCAAGGCTGACCGACAAACGGAGCCCGGCGTTCTCTCTTCGTTTTCCCGTAATATTACGTAGCGACATTAAGCTGACGATGATGGAAACTGGAGCACGCTTCTTGGAAAAGTTGTACAGAAGCATTAGCTCTTCTTAGATGACGATTCGCAGTGAACATTAGCCCGTGTAATACGCCGCTTATGTTTTAATGAGAAACGGTAGCGGGGCATGAAAGAGAGTAGTTTTTATTTCAATTTTTGTAAAAGCATGACAAATAATATTGCAAATTCTTGATGTTATCATACATTTTTTCTTTATTTAGAAAGTTAAATTTTTTATAAAGTACTAATTTGTAAAATTATTGTATATTTATATAAAAATAAATCTTAATACATTTACACTTAACACAAAAAAATAGCGTTTTCATCAATGTGTCAAACTTGTCGAGCATTTTTACCAATTACAACAATCAATATTTCAACGAATTTGCATAATGAACACAAATATGCCTTCTAACCAATAGATATTAATCCTCATGTATCATATAACAGTAATACAATTATCATCTTTTTATTAGAATCTGAGAATTTTGCGTTCACTCATTTGCAAAATAATACTATTTTTTGTTGATATCCGTTAAGATGTTTACATGACAAGAAATTGAACGTCGAATTTAGAGATTCATCAGAATTTTTAAAATCAGTTGGACAAATATCAGACAAGTTCTTTCATATACTTTGCATAATTAAAGACATATTGAAGATGGCCTGATATTGGCCAAAATGTATATGCTTTATATATAATTATGAATATTTGATAATTTTAATATATAACACGCTAATAATAATCTGCGTTGTGATTTTAGGCTTCTTTTTTCACATTGTTTAACACAAAAAAAAAATAATTTCCCAGATAATAGATCCCATATTTAGAATTATCTGTCACATTTGTTTTAATTTACATTTTACCTTGCATCGTGCAAAATACAGTCGAAACAGTTGAATTTTGATACATTTAACAAGATGTAGATGTGCCTTTGATTTATTCTCTTTTTATTTGCAATAAATTATATAACCATCGTATTCGCTCGATGATAGCTCTCGCCATTTCAGTTATGTAAATGTCATCGAGCGACAGGTATCCTGCGCGACGTTTAATTGGTAGAGTGCTTATTGCCCCGCGGGAAAATAAACATCGGTACGGGTGGGCATATCCTATATTGAGTGTCTTGATCGAGAATGCATCACTCTCTCGAGGATTCCCACGACGGCTATCATGGCGCCGTATTATCTTTACGATCACTGATGACACGTGCTACGTGTTGCACGAGTGGTTTCCACGTTAAAAATTATTGCTCGTTTCAGCGGCAATCATCAACAGTATATTGTGCACCGGCAAATGACAGAAAATTATCCGCGAAAGGAAATCCTTTCTGGAAAGGATTGGCACGGCTGTCTTTGCGGTGTCGCCTTTGCCTTCGAGCATGAAAGGCATCGTTAAATCCGCCTATTCACAACTCGATGAGTTTAAGTTTCCTTATCTAATCGTGCGCGCTGACATCTGCCGTTTCTGTAAACTGATATTAATGCCATTACATAATCCGCTTGTAAAATTATAAAACATATCCGAAATATTGTATATTTTTGTGCCATTCGGTATTCGTGTCATTGAACAAAAATTGATTGCTCAATTCATTTTGTATCGCGGAAACTGTGATATTAAATAATTAAGTAGTTGTAGATTAATGTTGAAGTCGTTCTCTTTTAGCCTTTTTTAAAGGTTCGCAGACCAATCGAAAGTATTTCCTGGTGTGTAGAAAAAGATGTTCGACGGCGGCCTTCTATATTTTTATACAATTGAGAACATTATAGCGTATCACAGGAACTATGAAGTCTATCAGCTGTCGTGACTCGCCATATTATTTGTCCGAGAGGCTTTCCACCTGCATGCCACAATTACCTTGACTAACCAATTTTTCGTTCTTTTATACATAATCATCTTCACTTAATCTCGGAATGTCGTTTTTGTTATTATCGTACTATTTAGAGATATGCCTATATTAACATTTGTGATATTATAAAAGCGACTTCTATAAAAAACTTTTTACTAAAAGTATATGCGTGCGATGTGAGGTTCGATACGTAGTTTTAAATTTACATGAAGACACATTTAAATAGAGATCTAAATATTGCAATGTTAAAAATAACGAGATATGAGAGATAAACTGTTAAAAAAAAGAACAATAGAATTTTTTAAAATAAAGATGACAGAATTTGAATATCGAATATCGAGAGTCGATACAATTGATACCGTGTAATACAATCTTACATTTGTTATACACTTTAAACGATTTGGTGGCATCTGTGTCAACAGAAACTTGACTTGAACTTTTTTAAGGTCGCACAATCGCATTTGTCACAGATGAGAAATTTTTGCGGTTAGTACAGTTGGGCGATCATTATTTACTCGATAAAAATGAAATCTGGGTGGTCCTGATCGCAGGGATTTTGTTTTTCTCACGCGTCAGTAGAACTTGCAATTATTTTTCTCATTTTCCGCTTATTGGTAGAGAGCAGCATCGCCAGTAATTGTTTCATCACGGATCGCTGGAAACGCGTGTAATCATCGAGGCGCAAATTTCTCAAGGAACGCAGCGAAACACGAACGTACGTGGAACGAGACGATGAACTTCCGACAAACTAGACCTTAATAATTGTTTCTTACGCACGCATTTCTTTTAAAATTTGTAAATTTTATGGAAAAGAATTTCTTGTATAATTTCTTGATTAATTTAAGATAAGAAATATAATGGAATTTTTATTTGGTTTAATTGCTATAAAAAATTTATACCGATAATTATTAAATAAATACAGAAAATTAAATTACTTAATACAGCAAAAATTTACAGAGCTCTTTTATATTTTTAGACGAATATATATTAGAAACTTGATTGTTGGTTAATGGCGTATAAAAAATCTTAGTTGTCTAATATCGATAAAATTTTTCAAGTAAACGTTTCACACACATACGAATAGCGAATGATTATTCATCAGACTCGCGAGTTTTTATTACGGCATCGACGAATTGTTTCAGTTCACTTCCTGTGCCGCGAGGTCTCACGATCACGGCGTTCGATTTCTTGCGGCGTTGCTCCTTGCGGATCTTCTCCTCGAATCCAATTCAGGCATCTTCTAGCGAGAGAGGAGAGGTATCCGCGCGAAGGCGAAGATTTTTTCTCAAGGATAATAGAACCCGTCCTCTCTCGTTTTCTGCCGCATCACCGTGTATAAGCGTAGCGCGTCTCTCTTTCTGCCTCTCTTTCTCGCGCGAGCGAGCGCGCACTACCTTGTAATAGCGCTTTAATGCTTCACGGTCCTGGTGGGCCCTACGGGGCCGCTTTTTATTCCACTGTCGGTTTTCCTGCCTCCGTTAACGACGCAACTTTTCTCGCCGCGCCGCGCGGAAGTATGATCAGAAGAAAGTTTTCAACCGCGACGACTGGGAAATTACATGACTCGCTCCGATTTTCAGTGGGATGAAAGATGGCTGATATTAGTCATCTCTTAATACACTGACACTTGTAGCTGTTAAAGAAAATATCCAAGTTAATATCCGAGTTATTTATTAAAATAATTATTGAATAATTTTATATTATTATTATAATATTAATTAAATATATATTGATTTTTTTACTCTGGCATAAATTTTAAATAAAAAATATTTAATATTATTTTTCTGTACTTTTTACTCAAGTAATATTTCGGTATCAAATGTTAAAAGTATGAAGAACAAAGTGTTAAAAATATTGTATCATCTTGTAGGATTTATGGAAATTGATATCTTGATGCAAATCTGCTCTCGTTTATCTTATATCAGACATTTTCGCTTTGCTTAATGATTTAATATTTTCGACTGCTGCTCGGTGCCTTGGGAAATTAAATTAAAGTGTTCCATGTATAAATTACCCAATCTGCTATAATTTCATGACTAATATCGCGCATCGCAGTGCAACAAATTACTAGTTATCGATCGCTGTAGATTATACAGTGCAGCTTCTCGAGTTACTGATGTGCACACAAATTTTTTTTTCTCTATATATTCGGTTTGCTTTCGTTTTTGCGTTAATGATCCAACTTATTCTCGCTCCTCAAAGAAGTAAGATGATGGCCAATTAAGAAAGTTAAATGAAGTTCTGCATGATATAGCTGTTATAAATTCCACCACAAAAATGTAGTATAATAAAGCAATAAAATTACCTTAAGGGGTAACAATTATTTTTATGCTGTAAGACGCATGCTAAAATATCTTATTAGTTAATAATACAATTTAGTTTTACATTACAATATAATTTTTTTATTTATTTTTTTATCTTTTGTTCATAGAGAATCGCGATGAAATGTCGCATATTTGATTATGCGAGGATAAATCAGTATCTACAATGCGTTAAATCCAAAGTGCGTCTATATCCGGTGCGTTTGATGTATGAGAGTTACTACAGCGCTTTTATTAATAGAAAAGGTCGGAGTTGTTTGAAGAGTTTCAAACGATGAAAGGTACTCGAAACGTTACAGCTGCGCAAACAGCATCAGGTGAAGTTGCTCAGGGTGTACGTAGCTTTTTTTTATCATTGCTCGTGTTTATGCATTTTTCTCGATGTGTTGATTTGAAATTTATTTTCCTTGTTGGATAAACTTTATTGTAACGTTTTCAATAAAACGAATAATCACGATCGCAGTAGCGTTCATATTTTAGCGAACGTAAATTTTTATTCATCTACACTACATTTCGATTTTAAATGTTGCAATAACTAACTCAACAAAATTGTTCGTTCAATTACTGGCTCAAAATGATGATTTTATTAATTTTTGTGACGTTAATTTTAAAACAAAATGTTCGTATATATATTTTTTATCCATGTTGCATATCTCGTCTTAAAATTTATCCATCGCTTGGTATGTGTGAGCCTTATAATGTAAAATATTATATTTTATTTACTTTTATTTTATTACGTCACTGCTCAATGGCGAAATGACGCAAATTGAATCACGTTGCTATACAAGCGAGACGTAACAGCTGCTTAAGGCTTCTTCGAGATGATGATTTGCGTCTCAGGGCCGTACAGTTTCAAGTTCAAACGCGCTCTGTACCTTCACTCGTTCACTACCAGCAGTACCAGCATAGGAACATCGGTGTTAGCAATTAAGGGCACTCGATAATGATGGAACTGCATGGAACCGGGAACTCTAAGCTGCTTAGAACCGAGAGCGAATCTGTCACTGTCAGTCGGCGCCTATTCACGTGATCGCATCCACTTGCCAATGGAATATAACATTTATTCGTAGTGCGATTAAAGTCACATTTCTCTCAAACGATTACTCAAACGTAGAAAAACACGTCGCTTTGAACGTACGCGAATTTGGAGTTACTAAGCGAATCTAAATAATAATGATAATGATAATGATGTAAAAGTGATAAATTTATCAATGAGTAACGTAGCGTAACATGTATTCTACGAATGTTTTTTTAATATGTTTTTAGAAGAATGTGAACATATATTCAAAGAAAATGTGCATGTCAGTTAGTACTTTGGCTTTTATAAATATTTAAATTTGACATGCAAGAGGGTACTGAATATTTCAGAACCATAAAATCTTATTCAAATTTAATTATAACATATATCTATATATATTAATATATATTAATAATCTTAATGGATCTTACAAGCATTAACGTATGTATATGTATAAAGTATAAGTAGAAGTACCTTATCAAAAAGATATCAAATAATAAAATTTATAATTCTTCTTATATAAGGCAGGTAATATGCGAGATTAAATTCTGTGTTCTTTTACAAAGTTCATAATCGGATATTAAATTATATAATATTCAAAGAAAACAACGCTAGAAATTTTCCATGATATTAAGTTGATTCGAGCGATAAATTTGTTGGAAATTTTATCGCAATTTGATGGACCCTGCCAGTTGATGCTGTCTATAGATTAAATTCACTTCCAGCACATCGCGAATATTATACCGTTTTACTTTTTTTTTTTTCATGTCTTTTCTTCTTTCATTTTCTCCTATTCGTCTCTGTTGAGGACTCTCCTTCTCGAGTGTAGAACAGAACACGTGTGGAATTCTCAGCACTGCCAGTCGATACGCTGGATTTTCGAGGGTAAAAAACTCGTGTCTCATCGCGGGGACAAATCTAAAAGTACACGGGATTGCGCGTCTGAAAAAAGCAGGGTAGTTTTTCTCATTGTAACCCCGGTCTTATCTCTCAAAGTACACACATTTTTTTCGTATAATTTGTATTTGCTTTTTTTTACTGTTTACTTTCTGAATTATTTTAATTTGCATAAATTATATGTATTATGAAGATAATAATTTTTATCATATTACTGTGTCAAAAAATGTTTCGAGTTGATAGAAATTTTTAATTTTCTAAATCTTTTAATCTTCTAAAGTTATTACAATAACATGTTACATATCTAAAAGCGAGAAGATATGAATAATATACAATTAAATCTCGAAAAGATTTAGTAATAAATTAATAATAAAGAAACAATAATAAATTACGTTGTCGTTTCAAGACGATTTTATTTTTGCACATTGTGGCATATTTTGTATTACAAAGAGTTTCCGGTCGCGATGTTGAGAACCCAACGTTTCCGTGTAATACTTAGTGTTTCGCAGGGGCGAATACATCTTCGTGAGGAACAAGAAAGAGGACGAATCGTCGAGTAAGCGATTCGACGTCATTACGCGTTACATAACGTGTCATTGACCATGCTGGCTGGATTACTCACGGTTCTTCCTCGTGTGACCTTGGATCGCAATCGAGTCTTCGATGCCCTTTGTAGACTGGCCGGTCGACGATCATGGACCCGGTTGTTGAGTAATCATCGACGACGCCGCAGGAAGGGCAATGCACTTGGTTGTAGCGAGCTGGTTACGGCGGACGACTATTTGGAGAACAATGGCTAACTAATAAACAATCCCGACTGGGCTTTAATTTATGATTTCGTAGAAAGTAACGAGGATATGACGGTGCTTCGATGAAACGGAAATAAATCTCCAGCACAGAGTTGCGAGCTCGGCATGAGCGCGTGTTCGGATGTGGCTGCAATCGTGGAATGCAACGCATAGAAGGCAGTACAATAACACGATGATATTCCGCGGTTATATTTCCGATTATATTTTTTCTAATACATTCCGAGAGATCTCCTGATCTATGTGGTCGGCATTTAGATTTTCTAATCCGGCGATGCATGTTGATGCGCGGCGGTGGTTGCTGCTTGATAAAGTGACGCGATTCGCGATAGTTTCTGCACGTAGCTGCAATGATGATGTATCTTATAATCCGTCTATGAGTAATAATTCTCGATAGATCTTTGGCGTGAAATTGTGCTGAAGATGCAATTAACAATTAAATAAGATATTAATCATATAAGATTATTTTTGCTGGAAAGATAATTAGATCTCTGAAAGAAATTTTGGAAAAAAATATTTCTTTTTATTAGTATTATGAATAGATCGTTATTAGAATTTTATGACTTTATTTATGATTTTATTTATTAACAGTGAAGAAATTATAACGCAATAACATTTTCGATTATGATTTTTACAACATAAAATTTGTCTAGCATGATTGTTTTCTGATTGTGTTGGAGTTAATCACGTTCCTCGAGCTGGTTACAGTAACAGTATATCCTGTACTTTGTATCTAATCTTTTGCAGCGGATAATAGGGATCCAAGAGATCGTTGACCTTTAGCTGCATCTCGGGGAGATTCGCAATTGAGCATTCACAGTGCAAAGAATGTAATCTAATGCATGACATTTAATGCGGACGTGACATCTTGTAAACTTAGGAGATAAGGAACCTTAGGAAAGAGGAGGAGTTCTTATTAACTTATATTTGAATTCGTCGTAATTACAAGCCAATTGACGTGTAACATGCTAGATTTTATATTTTAGAGCCTGCAACTCGCGAGTTGGAAATAGATATATAAATAGATACACATTTAGATGAAATTTGATATGAAATTGCATGTAAAAGAGAGAATATATTAATTTGCAATTACGGTGCTGCAATTCCCGCGTATTGGAAATTTCTTTTCGAGAAG
The DNA here is from genome assembly GCF_001594045.1 of Atta colombica. Classification (NCBI taxonomy): domain Eukaryota; kingdom Metazoa; phylum Arthropoda; class Insecta; order Hymenoptera; family Formicidae; genus Atta; species Atta colombica. The sequence continues at coordinate 664,198 of NW_017259194.1, read as the reverse complement.
AACAATCGAGATATCGCTTTTACAAAGTAGAGCACGTTACAAAAGCGTCTTAATTAAATTCTCGAGATCGCAACATTATATGCAACGGTGTTCTTTCCTATTTATAATCCTCGCTTCGCCATCCAGATCGATCGAGCAACGTTGAATGTTTAACGCGCCGCTTCGCGTAACGTGCTTAATCCGACTCGCGACGCGATCGCGAATCCGAAGATTCTGCATAATGTAACCGCGTCTTCCGTTTTCGAGCGGGCGCTAATTAACGAAAGCGAATTAGTATCCGGCGACGGAGATATCGCTACTACACGTCTCCACCGTCTTCGCGCGAAGTGTAGTTTTTTCCCTCCGACGCCGACGCGACGTCGGAGTCGAACCAATGTGAAAATTTCATCGAATGATGTCGAGCCGTTTCGGTCTTGGATTCAAGCGCGAGACTTTTGAAAAATGCATTGGAACGATGCTTTACGAGCAGCATCTTAGATGCTGATTGAGATAACAGAAAAGTAGAAATTGCATCTCGATGAGATTCATTTTGCTTCTGCAATGTTTTTATTGTTACTTCGGAAAAGTAATCCGGTATAATTACGAGCTAATAGAATCGTTTGTATCCATTAACGTTTCGACTAGCAATACGAACATTTGCATTTTCTTTATTTAACTTTCATCAGTCCGACGATCTTTGATTTTTTCCCCTCCATTTTCAGAACAAACGTTGCTTCAGAAAAGCAATACCTTTTTGAATAATTGCGAGCTGACAGATACATTTCATTTATACTATTAATCGATATTTTAACTTTCATGAAATGACATTTATTTTATTTCTTTTATTAGCAATATCCTATTTCATCGGATATTTTACATTAAACGGAGCTTGTGAATTACTGTTATTTCGAAACACTCTACATACTCTGATGAAGCTTTTATGCGATAAATCAGAATGTAATACTTTGTCGAGTTTCACTGAGAGAGAAATCTCATCTTTAATAATACTTATCTCAGATGGTAGTTATTTATGTACGTGTTTCATATTTATGTGGCGTAATTAGCAATATTTCACGAATGCGTAATGCTATTAATTCAGCACAGCTTAATAAGTCCGGAGTAATAACAGCCGCAGGAAAGCAGATGCATGTTCTATCGAGGCGAGAATCAGTTTTTACGGAATGAATAGCGCGAGAGGGAGTATATTGCACTCTGCGATAAGCAACGACAGCGCATTCATGGGTTTACGAAAATGTGGTGCATTTTCCAAATGCAAACTATGGTACTATAACTGTAAAGAAAAATATAAAATATGAAACACAGAAGATTCACGAGATAATATTATGAAAAATGTTCTTGACGTTTACATCGATAACTTGATAACGTGCCTTTCTAATCCATGAGTGTACCTGTCGATGCAATTAATCTTTTAGAAAGAACTGTGATATTTGCTGTTTATTTGCTGCGACGAATCTGAAAAAAAGCACTGCGATTTTGCTTATTAATATCGTTATCATCATACACCACGATTGCAAAAAAAAAAATACAGGAAATGAAATTGACAAAGTTAGTTCTTCCGCCGACTGGTTCCGCACGCAACCATTCGCGAACTGCTCGCTTACAACGCGCAAATTAAATATCTACTGAGATCGGCTTATCGAACATCAACTTCGCATTAACGTCACACCATTCTCGATACAGCCCGCGGCGGGCAACTATCATTCGTCAAAGTCAATTTCGCCTCGGAGCCAATGGCAGGAATTAAACTTCTGCTCGCGCGGCACTTCCGCAATAACATCGCACTCAAGCACGCTGCACGCGTGCGATGTTGCAAAATTAGAAGCGCCATGTATCGAGATGAGTTCTTTGTCAGGACGTCGAACATTAACCGCAGCTGCTGGAAGTTATGAATTTTAAGTAATGAGTAAAAAAACGGGTCGTTCTTAGAAAAATCTAAGCGAGAATATGCAGACTAGTATGAATCGACAAAAGTTAGATGTCTATATATATTTAGAACATAAAATTTCATAGACTAACAGGAATGTCATTCTATAAGTACAACATCACTTTTTTGTGCTCGAAGATTTTGACGTTGACGATATTTTATTACATTATGTGTTTTTTAGTACTAATTTGATATCCGATGCAGTGTCACCGAATTCTATATTTTGATTAAAACGATTTAATTAATATCTTCTTTTGCATTGGTGACATTTAAAAAATTAATTTAAAAAACAATAAAATTTCTCTATCTTTAGTTTTAAATCGACATCTGTCAAGATCTTTCACGCTATTGTCTTGCATAAATCCAAATTATGCACATCAATGTCGCTCTGTACAGCCACGAATAATAGGAAAACCTACAAATATACAAAACATTATTTTTGAAACTATTTGAAAATCCGATGAAACGTCACTTACTTCCGTATTACATCTTCGTTCGTGACGAGGAAGTGTCACATGATGAAAAAAAAGTCCGGAGTCTAATGGAATTAGCTTCCTTGCAGGATACGCAGAGAGATCCTGCGATAGATCGACGGCGATTTCGATGTGTGTGTATGTGTGTCGCCTAATTAATAAAATAAATCAGCCAGCGCTTCGCGCCGATCTCCGGAGTGCGACGACCCCAGCATTAAAGTGCGCGCGAGCGGCTGACTGACTAACTGGCTGACTGACGTGGCACCCGACGTCGGCCGATTGTCAAATTACAAGAGATCGGAAATACCTGATGGGGTAACGTGTATACTTGACGGGGTGACGGGACGGGACGGGTGACGGGGGGATCACGCGGCGTCGCGACGTCGGCGTCGACGATCGCGCAGAATCCCTCGTCGCCCCCACCAGGCGACGAGCGCCGCCGATCCCTACCCCTTTTTCACCTGCAACCCTTCCGCGACGGTCCGGCATTACGTCATTCGAGTCCCGGACTTCGGCGGCGATCGTAGTCCCTCACTTCCGCTTCCGGCTCCCGGTCACGAGGTGCTGCATCGAGGAGATCCAGTTCTGTTACCAGGTAAAGCGCGCCAGTGGCTGACTGATACATTCGCTCTCGGGCTACAATCGTGCGTTCCTTCCTGCGCCCAAGGCAAGGCTCTTCTCTCTCTCTCTCTCTCTCTCTCTCTCTCTCTCTCTCTCTCTCGCGTGGCTTTGGTCCGTATTCATAACTCGCTACTTTGTGTTTATCTACAATCCGCGAGAAACCAGACTTTGAGAAACATACATCGCATTGCATTACTTAACATTAAACTAGTGATTGGTTCTTCCTCTTTTTAGATTATAATCCTATCTGTATAAATACTCGTTTGTCTTTATTCTGAGATGATAATAGCCCTATTTAATTTCAGATCAATGCTAATTCTTGACATAATCGACTTTCTCTCAGTTTTTAAATTTAAAATGATAAGTTTGTTTCCTTAAAATTTCAAATTTCACAATTTCTAATGTTAATAAATATTATTTTCCCTAGAGATAGGATTGTCTAATAAAATTAATTAAAATATTTCTTTCGTATACGAGTTCTTATTTATTTAATTTCTCGTTTGCTAATCATTCTTGTTGGACGTTATTGTTAACAGGTTTTTTTCGTCTCATGCTTATACTTTATTATTATTGTACTGATTGTGAGATGCAAATTATGTTACGCTTTTAAATATTAAACGTATAGAGCTAAATGGAATTGCATGTTGCGAATGTATAGAATGCTTATGTGATAAAGAAATGAACTCAAGACCATTTTTCAAAACCATTACGAGATGAAAGTGGAGAACTTGACAGTGGTAGATTGCAGAAAGCCGTAAGATACCTGTTGCACGTTGCGCATTGCTCTGGGGCAAACATGACCAGTACATTCGCTCACAGCAAGACGGCATTTCTCCTCAAATAACTGTCTTATTCAAATATAATAGAGCTGCTACAATCATATAAAATATTATCTAATTTACATTCCACATCTAACGTAGTTTATCGCCGACATAATTTTTTGTATTAACGCAAATATAATAATGTTTGAATTCTTTCGTAGAGAACTTATCGAGACTCGGTGAAATGAATCTCGAAACTAACTGACTATCCCGTATAGAACGTATTATTATACTAGATCGCTGATGCAGGCATTTCGCGTTGCCCCGTAAAGGTGCATTAATAATCACAAAAACTGCACCTTCGACAAATTTCAATCTTCTTCGCTTGAACCTCGACAAAACCTTTGGTTGCACTGAAAATTGCAATGTTTTGCCATTATGCACTTCGTGTAACTTCTGATAGTTAACTACAGCAAAAACGAATATTTGCAAAGAATTTTTAGAAGCTTTTAAATACTTATATAGCTTACAAGAGATCTTTTAATTTTCATTAGTTAAGAACATTCAAAACATTACACAAATATATATATATATATACTACCATATATTTTATTGTAATTTTGAAAAGAAATAAATATATTGAAAAAATAAATATATTGAAAATATTTATTGATGGATTGGAGATAAGAGTTAAAATTTCGTAATATCTAAATTTGTTAATTTCTGGATTTGCAAAATGTAGATAACTATTGTGTATCGATAAAGAAGTATGTTAGCAGAAGTATTCAATAATGGGAAGCCGCAAATGGACTAATATTGTAGTTTTCGAAAATTGCGCAAACATTCTCGTAATATCCGAAAGCTATAATTGAATAGAATTTCGTATTAGTGGAAAAACTGATGCTCTCTGAGCATTCGACATTATGTCGCTTTTGTGACAGCGTGTGCAACGTACAACTTGAGAATAACGATTTTCGAATCGTACGGCATTGAGATAATTCATTGATACATGAGAACGCTTTCTCATTGTTCGGGAAAAGCATTAACTGAAAGAGTGAAAGGTTAGTATTTTCCCGAATACTTGTTTGTCTCCAATACCTCATCGAAACCAGTTTGCGATCTACCGTCAAATCGATCATACCAGTAGATAGAGTGTTACGATAGTTGTCAGTTCGCACTTATCCGATCAAACATTCAAATTATATATACAACATTGAATTATATATTGCAACTCAATGTGTACAAATGACACGAGATATAAATAGTGTATCAAGTTTTCCATCGCTTTTAATGTTCCATTCTATGCTCCGCCTTCGCTTTTCTGCTAAGCCAGCACCTCTCATGCAGAATGTTCGTCGAGTTCAAGTGACTCATAAGCAGTCATGAATTCGATGATGAATTGTGTAGGCGATAAATACTGTCTACATCTAAAATATTGTTGATTTTATTTTAATTCTATTTCAGCGAAAATATCTCAATAGTTGATGAAGCAAACTCAAGCATCTTTATAAAAAATACGTTTTAAGAATTTTGTCTCATTTATATGTAATTATTCTCGAGATAAGACAAAGAAATCAAATCTTTTATCATATTTTACATATATTTTCTCTTATAAGTTATCTTTTTTTAGAAAATATTCGAACGATAAAAGCTGATGCGTTACAGCTTTAGGAAGAGGAGCGAAAATCTCGATAGAGAAGAATCAGGTAAGTGGAAATCTGTGGGGAAAAGTTCGGTAGAGTGGAAAAGGATTTACTTTTCACGTGAGGCATCGATTTAAAATTGGACGTGAAACGTAGTTACCGATAGTGCCTCTCGACCGGCTGAGAGATTGCGGTAGCGAGGGAGAGAATGAGAGGAGGAGAGGAAAAAAGATATCGCTGCCGGAGTTCCTCCTCATCTCGACGTCCGATACGTGCGATGTAATAAAATTATGATCGGCTAGCCCTTCCATCCATTCGTCTCAATCATTTCCTCGCGAAGATTGACGAGCGCGCGGTATTCCTGCCACTTCCGATTCTCTCCTCTTCATTCGGCTCTCGATTTCTGCTGTATCTTTTTTTTTCCACTTGTGGAACCTTTTATTGCCGCGTGATTGATTTTAAGGTCCCATTATAATCGATGTAATACCTACGCGAGTATTCTGAAATTAATTTCGATTAATTCCGTTCGCGAATTCCTCCTCGCCTCGCAATAAAGATACCGCAGAAACGTGTAATAAAACGCGATTGACGTAATTGCGATCGTTAATCAAGGTGCACTTTAATTACAGGACTACGCTTGATCTCTGCAGAGACTACTCTTGTCATCTGAAATCTGCGTTACAAATGTCCTGTGACTTCAACCGAGCTCTTTATGCTTTTGATTGTTGCTCAGAAAGCCTTGTTAATAATATTGGCTTTCGGGCAATAATCATAATCACGGAAGAGCTGATTATCATCGTTACCTGCTGATCGTATTATTCAATTGTAGAGAATTTGTAATTTTATTGAAAACAAATTTCACAAATTTCACAAATTTATGTTTTCTAATTTTTCTTTGCGTTTGTATAATAAATTTAAGACTTTTATAATATCTCTAATAATATATTATATTTTTATGAATGCTGCGAATTATAATGTTTAAACATAAATTATTTGATATAATCGTGAATACTTTAGAACTTTGTAATTAACATATTTTTTATACATAGAAATAAGATATATTGCGATTATCTCTTCTGACAATTGTGTGTGAGAATATTTTTGTGTCGCATTTATGAAAATAATAATATTATGGATACTTAGGCCTGCGTATTAGTAGCGTCTCTTTTCCTTTAAACTCAGTCATGTGTATCAATCTCATCGTATCAAGAATCATGGCGTGGGAACTTCACAGTGAGCGTTATATCGCGAGGAAGTATACCATCCCAGATGGTTACGATCCCTTTAATTATAATTATTATGGCGCATTATAAAATACGACGTATGACTAATATTTCCGTAAAGACATTAAAAATAATTGCAATTGGCGTTTATAGGCGTCGAGTGAAACGGGTAATAAGCTAAGTGATGGAAAATAGATTGCTATTGATAATAAATGGGATCAGTATGACAGGTAATGATACGCCTATTAATTAAAGCGGAGGTTTTCTTATTTACATGATATAAACTGTTTTAATAAACGCTTTGTTTTTATAATATTTATTTATCCTTTTATTTCTATATTTATATTTAGATACTAAGTCTACATTAAAAAGAGTAAAAATTTATGTAATAAATCGAAATATAAAGTAATAATTGTCGCACAATATTTAACTTTGATAATATCGATATTTAATTTTATTGGAGGCTATATAAATCTTGTATCTCATGAAAACTTTTAGATATAATTATTAATTTAAATAGAGAAATACATGATTAACGTGCAAAAATAAATTATATATAATTATTTGCTTTATCGCTCAATTATTATTTCTGTCAAAAGAAAATTATAGTTTGAAATATAATGTCTTATAAATATTTGATAATATTGTAAATAGAAATAGCATGATCTTTTGTGCAGAAAATGAAGTAACGAATTTGTAATAAAATACATATATGGTTTTAATTATAATTTTGATAGACGGAAAATGGGCAGTGAATGCTGGCTACGAAATTAGTTAAAATTTAATTCAAGGGAAGCCATGAAAGGGAATTGTTTTCGCAGATTTTAATGGGTTGAAAACTGCGTGACTCATTTCAATATACAACATGTATTCTAACCCCAAAAATTATAAATATTATTCTCTACTACTATTGTCAAATAAATTTGTTTCGCTTTTTATTATGAAATGCAATATGAATGAAAACATTATAAAATGTATGCAATATATATTATCTATTATATTATCTATTTATTTATTAATAATTAAAAAATATTATTAAAATGTAGTACTAAGATAAGTTATAAATCAGTTATTAGTTTAGAACATTATTTTTGTGTTATATTTTTGTTACATTGTGTTATATTTTATCCTATCATAAATTTATCAATCTTTTCGCATATTTCTTTAATGTTAACATTTTTGCAAACTTTAAAAAAATTTTATAAACATTTTAATACATTGCCAAAATATATATATTAAGCTAGATATACGTATATGTATCATATCAAATTTGCTTTCAAAGAATAAACATGAGAGTTTACTTGGTGCCAGACTTTATTACTTATGTTTATATTTATACTTGATACCAACAAATTTTCTATTTCACATTTAAAAGTCCTTTAATAAATATCTCCTAAAATATCGAGCGTGCATAACACATATTATTGAAATATCACTCTGCTAAGAGATTTTATTTTTGTTTCAATCACAATTTCCAATAAATTTAATATTGTCAAAATAATAATATAACAGAATATAATCAAATGTATTTATAATTAAAATTGCATATTATCATTGTAATTAATGGATACATTTTCATAATTGTTACAAATTGTTACAAGTTGAGAAAATTTTTAAAACATTGGAAAAATTTTTGGAATTTTTAATAGTTTAACTTTTTTATCGATTAATTTTCCTGACACTATATCAATTTTCAAGATTTTTAATTTTTATTTATCGAATTTTTTTAAAATTCTTGGAATTTGGGAAAATTAAAAACATTTTTATATAATATTCTGTAACAAGTTTTAAATCTATTTGTCAAAAAATTTTATGTAATTATTGTTAATAAATAAAAAAAAATCTGTGTACGTATATATAATGTATATATGTGTGTATATGCATGTATTACCAAAATAATGTGTAATATTTTATAATTTTTGAAAATATAATAAAATGTACATGAAACACTTGTAAATATTCTTTCACATTTATTTCCATATATTAAACCAATGACAATTTTATGTATAATCGCTATTTCTAGAAATTAAAGTTTATAGATATATAATTCAAATTGCATACGTTTTAAATTATTAACGTAACGTGCGATTTATCAAACATTAATTTTAAAACAGAAGGAACACATTCAAGATATAATATTACAGATCATTATGTCCAATTTATCTCGATGTCGGAGATCACAAAAATTAATTCCGAAAGATGCATTAGCTCATGTCAGGTTAGCCGCAAAGTTTCTTTCGCTCGTTTCGCATTTTCTCTGTGAAAATTACACAATTCCTGATGCACGTCGATGTTGGTACCGACAGTGCTTTACCGAGAACTGCCAAAAAGTCGGCGAAACGAGGGTCGACAGCAAGGAACGCAGTCCGAGCATCGTTCGAGATGGGATAACTCGTAACCGACGGCGGGAGAAGGCGAACGACGGGTCCGGCAACAATGCATTATTTAAATTTTAAAAGCCCCTCAAAGTGTCGGCTTAATTCGCCGGTCTTTTACCCTGTCTCTAGCTGTACGATTGAAAACGCGGGAAACCGTCGAGTGAGAGATCTATACATGCATTGACAAGTACGTAATGTGTATAATGCACCAGTAATTGTATATCTTATTAAGATGGAGAAGGTTATATATTAGGTGTAGTAAAAAGAAATCCATTATTTTTCCATTCAATTTCATGCAAAAATAATGGATTTCTTTTTTATTACACTTAATATTAATATCTGAAGAGGCACTTATCTTTTATACAAATTTACAATATTACTGAAAAAAATTATAATACTACAAAAGATATTATTATGCATCATGTAAAAAAATTGAATAATGAAATAACTATCGTATGACATTTGAAAGACGAAACGTGAATAATTTTATTGTGTACATATAGACATATATTAAATAAAAATTTAAATTTTACTATAATAAAGTTTCGATAATTTCTCTCTATTTTTGCAACTAGGATTCTGACAGTCAGATTAAATCATGTCCTCTTTTTCGAGTTATATTTTGCCTGAAATGTTTAAAGCAAATGTTTAATTTTAATTCTTAGCTACGATTTTAAAAGAAATTTCCGATAATTCAAATAAAAACTAAAATCACGACTTCTGAATTTTTATTTTCGATAAATGTTTTAAGAAGCATATTATAAATATGGCAAAAATAAATATAATATAGTAAATAGTTATAGTAAATAATTATATAGTTATAGTAATAAATTAAATAATATAATAAATAAATATAGTAAATACAGTAATACGTTGGATATTGCATATTTGCTATAAATGCTTAATTTATACATTAGTACTTATAATAAGCAGCATAACAATGAAAGATTGTACACAAAGATTTGACACTAGATGACGCAGATGATACAGATAGAGCGCAAAAACGATACGCATATCGCGATTTTGCAGCCGTCAGGTACGTTCGCAAATATGAAATCTGCATTCGTCGCTGTGAATCGATCTCATCTTTCTATATAATTGCCAATATAACCAGTGCGGTGGGAGGAGGCACGTTCGTGTGTCAATATGTATATGTGTATGTCGCGAATAATCGAGTATATACACGCGCGTCTCATAGCCGAATGCACACGTACACACACGAGAATATGAGATTCGCGAATACATACACGGATACATAGCAAGCTGGAAGCAGGTTGACAGATTGACGTTCGGTCGCGCCTCGTTCAACCCAGCGTCCGATGAATATTTCAGGTGCCGGCTTCACCTGTCAGCTCGCGGATGCCATGCGGCGCGGAGAGAAAGAGCGAAAGAGAAAGACGACCAGCGAAGCAACAGCAGCATCACCATCACCACCACCATCACCAACAGCACCAGCAACATCAACAGCAGCAGCAGAAGCAGCAGCAGCAGCAACATCGGCAGCGATAGCAGCAAAAGGAGCAGCCTGGTTGCTTCTATGTATAGGGGGGCCGTGCCCTGGCGAACTTTCGACCCGAAATGACCCGAGAGAGTCGAAGAAAATGCAGACTCCGTCGCAGCCGATGGATTATCACCTTTCTTGCTCTCTCTCCCTCTCTTTTTCTCTTGCGCTGCCATTTGCCATCGGCGATGATGAGTCTAATTTCAGGATCCGATCAATTGTCTATGAATATCAACGAATTACGTATTTATTTCCACGTGTCCTAGTTCGCGCGCCCACTGCCTCTTTCGGGGATGCTGAGGATGTAAGAGACGAAGGCGAAGAAATGCGCACATTTCTTATTTATTTCGGTAGTTGTTATTCCCGTTAAAATGTTAGCGCTATTTGACCTGTTTATTGATTATTATTGATTATTAGTTATTAATTATCGAACTTACGTAGTGTGTAATTAACTCGTAAGCTACGATATACAATAATTCGATTTAACATCGAATTAAAAGTAGAAAACGTTCGTATTATCGTTCGTATTATGTACAAAATTATTAAACCGCCAAAATTCTAAAGTTCCAATATCGAAAATTTTATCGAGTTTCTACTGAAATTCATATCGTTTCGAAAACGCTTTTAAAATAAGTGCCTCGTGTTATATTCAAGATCTACTATACTACGCCTTTTTGAATATTAATTTCTTATCGATTGAATAACGTTCTATTATTGAAATTTGCTGGAAGATTCTTCACGTGGAATAATCTTAAGTTCATCAATTATTCTTACTTAAGGGCGCATAACTATTAGATATATTTATCCAAAGATGATGTACGTCGAATTAATGCAAATTAGCATGCAAGATAAATGACTCTCTGCGAATCTCATATGACGTAACATGAGATGACTCAAAATCCGACTTTAAATCCGTTATGTTCATTTTCACGGAATCGCTTATCTTACTGATGTTAAATTAGATTAGTAAATTAGACTAAGTAAGTAGATTAGACTACTTTGGAACTTGACGTAATTATTATGACATTATGTATTAAAAGTGTATAGAAATGACTTTCGTAAAATCTTCGATATTATGTTGTACTGAAATAAAACAAGTCTTATATTGTTTGTATTGTTTGGATGTATACAGGATACACAAGGAAACGCGAGAGGAAAAATTGGAGAACTGAGAATTGGCGAGCTGATTTATAGCCAGCTACACGACGCCTCGCGTATCTCTCTTCGTGGTTTGTCTGTGCGTTTGACATTTGGTGCCTTACGATGATCGCGACTGAAATATGAGCCTTCACGTCGCGAACGTCCAACCGTCCAGTCCGGTCTCGCGAAGTGGAGGAACTGGATTTCAGTCATAGAGACGGTGCGCGCACAAAGTTGAAATTGGCACTTACGATGGACGCCCATTGCGCTTTCGCTGAATATTCATGTGTCATGGTAAAGGGTTATTGAACCGCTGCCTGAACCTTGAATGAGCTGAACTACTATAAAGAATATCACAAACGGTTGTCGATTGAAAACAAGAAAATGTGTAATTATCACGGTTCTAAATTGTATAGGATGCGCATCACTAACATTCTAATAAATTACTTTGTAAACGATCTATTGCATGCTAACTTATGTGAAATTATTATTAGAAATTGTTGTCGTCAAATTTCAAATATTTTCTCTCTCTTTCGACGATAAAAATAATACAAAGTTCTTAATTAAAATATTCCAATGTTATCCGTATATTTTAAATATATATTTTAAATAATCCGTATATTTTAAATAAAGAAAAAATTAAACAGTTATTTAGTATTTTTTATTTAAAATAACTTCTTCTGATCTATTTCTTATTTAATATTTTAAACAAGTTTTTGGAACTTATTTTATATTTTTTATTTTAAATAAGTTGTATCAGTTTTTTTTTTATCGATTTTGAATTTTAAATAATTTTCTGGAACCTATTTTATATTTTTTATTTTAAATAAATTATATCAGTATGTTACTGATCCGTCGGTAAAAGTAACAATAAGTAATTAAATTATAGCATATTTATGATAAAGTATAGCACGTGTAAAATATAAGATCCTTATATGAGCCATGTTGATTTTCCTGATTCGCAAACAAGAATTAATACTATTAAATATTAATTACATATAAGCTGTAGCTATAAAAAAACTGAAACGTTATATTTAGAAATGTATATTCGAATAAACAAAATCATTAAAATATTTTTTATTTACTATTTGAAACATTTATTTAAAATACATATTTCTTACTTTATATTTTAAGTAAGTTTCCGAAATATATTTTTTATTTTAAAATAAAAGACAAGTTATTTATATATTTTAAACAAAAGTTATTCTATATTTTATATAAATAAATGCATTTTCGGGCCCTATTTCTTATTTTATATTTTTATTATATTTTATTTTATTAGGTGTACAACTTTGCTTCCGCCGTTTTTTTTCGAAATTCGAGGCTTTATTGTAAAAAACTGGTTATACATTTATAGTATTCAAAGTATTGTCCATCGCTGGCTACTACTTTCTCCCATCTTTCGGGTAGCGAATCCCGCGTCGAAAAAACTGGTCATCTTTTGAGGCTATCCACGAATCGATCCAATTTTTTACTTCTTCATAAGACCG
>NW_017259194.1:649684-650944 GCF_001594045.1 Atta colombica | reverse complement strand
CTATTTTATATTTTTTATTTTAAATAAATTATATCAGTATGTTACTGATCCGTCGGTAAAAGTAACAATAAGTAATTAAATTATAGCATATTTATGATAAAGTATAGCACGTGTAAAATATAAGATCCTTATATGAGCCATGTTGATTTTCCTGATTCGCAAACAAGAATTAATACTATTAAATATTAATTACATATAAGCTGTAGCTATAAAAAAACTGAAACGTTATATTTAGAAATGTATATTCGAATAAACAAAATCATTAAAATATTTTTTATTTACTATTTGAAACATTTATTTAAAATACATATTTCTTACTTTATATTTTAAGTAAGTTTCCGAAATATATTTTTTATTTTAAAATAAAAGACAAGTTATTTATATATTTTAAACAAAAGTTATTCTATATTTTATATAAATAAATGCATTTTCGGGCCCTATTTCTTATTTTATATTTTTATTATATTTTATTTTATTAGGTGTACAACTTTGCTTCCGCCGTTTTTTTTCGAAATTCGAGGCTTTATTGTAAAAAACTGGTTATACATTTATAGTATTCAAAGTATTGTCCATCGCTGGCTACTACTTTCTCCCATCTTTCGGGTAGCGAATCCCGCGTCGAAAAAACTGGTCATCTTTTGAGGCTATCCACGAATCGATCCAATTTTTTACTTCTTCATAAGACCGGAAGTGCTGGTCAGCCAGGTCGTGTGCCATTGATCGAAACAAGTGATAGTCAGAGGGAGCAACGTCTGGAGAATACGGCGGGTGGGGTAGGACTTCCCATTTCAACGTTTCCAAGTATGTCTTGACCACTTTCGCAACATGAGGTCGAGCATTGTCATGCTGCAAAATCATTTTATCGTGTCTCTCATTGTATTGCGGCCGTTTGTCTTTCAATGCTCAGCTCAAACGCATCAATTGCGTTCGATACTGATCGCCTGTGATTGTTTCAGTCGGTTTTAACAGTTCATAATACACTACGCCGAGCTGGTCCCACCAAATACAGAGCATGACCTTGGACGTCAAAATCACCGTTTTTGAAGCGTTGAAATCACTCACGACACGTTCTGTCACTAATAGCGGCCTCATCATAAGTATTTGAGAGCATTCAATGAGCCGCAGATTTCTTCATATTGAAGCAAAAAATTAAAACCTCCCGCAAATAATGAGAATTTGGCTCGTAAACTGACATTTTCAATCGAGAATAACTTTATGTTGCAGACACAAATCGACTAATGTTTCTATGGAGTTATGTTG
>NW_017259194.1:640359-649532 GCF_001594045.1 Atta colombica | reverse complement strand
ATATATAATAATATAATAATAAAAATATGAAAATAATAGGAAGAGATACATTAATGTAAATGATTTAAAAACTTTAATATTTTTAACCTGACAGATATTATCTCAGATTAAGGGAAATAAAAAAAAATTTGATGAAATATATCGTATATCGTATTTAGTTTTGAATAATGTGCTACATTAGATGAATATTCAATCAATCGCAAAATTATACTTGTGGACTAACAATAGCGCGTTTGATCTGCGCTTTACTTTAGTGATATACAATATCTCCTATCAGTATCATAAAATAGCATTGATTTTATTGTCTGTCGTCGCAGAGGCGAGGTGTGTGATTGTGAGTGTCGGAATAATTTTCATTAATTAATGAAATAGATTAAAACATGGAAAAGCGCTCTCGACGCTGCCGGACGCGGTCACGTTAGTTGACAGCGTGAAAAGATATAACATCGTCTGCATATCCAACGTTGATCCATTTATAACATTCACTGTAATGTGTGAGTTTATGCAACGCACATACCAAAAATACTATTGATATAATTGTCATTAAATGAGGCGTCTGCCTCTATTTGAATGATCCGTCATTACGATATCCGATCACCTTGTTTATTAAAGAGCCAATATGTCGTTCACATTATCGCTTCGCGATTGCTTCTGTGGACTTTAATATTAATTTTAGCCGATTATTCTTCGTAATTTCTTAAATAGAAAATTATGAAGGGACGCGTGGAAAAGTTTAAAGGAAAATAAAAATTCTAACATAAAATTAAAATTTATAAAATTTCATATTCATAATTTTATAAATTCATTATTTTATTTTAAATATCCTTAAAGCAGAGGGAATCTAAAATGATTCTTTTTCCATTCTTATTTTTATCTTAAAACATTATAAGAGTTCTAAAAAAAGTACTTTTTCTAAATTTTTTCAGATAAAAAAGTAAAACTCTTTGGTCGGCAAAAAAATTATAGAATTAAAATATTTGATTTTTGTTTCATAGATATATCGACCATATAACTCTTTAAAAAAATTATATAATTAAAATATTTGATTTTTGTTTCATAGCCCAATTTTAGGGCTCAATGTAAAAAAAACATACTGACATCGCGCTCCTTAAGAAACGATTAACGATAGATATATCGATCATATGACTCTTTTTCTAGCTAAAGCAAAATACAAAAATTTATGTATATGTGCGTGTGTATATAAAATACATAATATCATGCACACAAAAAATTTTCTTTTTTTATATTTGCTCCGAAGAGGTTACGTGATCGAAAACTTTAAAATCTTACCTTAAAATCTTCTCATGTTGCGCCTTTTATTCTGTCCTGGAGATTTCTTACTTACGAGAAAAAAATCTTCGCCACATTCGTCTAGTGGTAATACCGCGTACTATTCATAGATGTGCTATTCTTTTCGAATTTGTACCCATTACGAATAGAAAAAAACACTTCTTTGGAATTTTAATTTATGAATTCCGGTAAAAAATTTTTCATGCATGAATATGTATAAATATGTTTAAACCTAAACATGTATAAAAATTCATAAACATGTATAATTATATGTATATGAAATATGTTCATGTACATACTTCTTTTTTTTTTTGTAAAATTACTTTTTAGTGTAATAAAAATAATAGTAACGTGAAAACGTTAAAAATAATTAAAAAGGTAATTTTCGCACTATTTGTTTTAGAAAAATCAAGTTTGAAGAAATGTAAAAAAATTATTTATGTATAATTATATGCAAAATTATGCATAATTATGTATGAGCAATTTTTTCTACTTTTTTTCAAACTTGTTTTTTTTTCTAAAACAAACAATGCGAAAATTATTCTTTTAATTATTTTTTACGTTTCCACATTATTATTATTATTTCTATTACACTAAAAACTAATTTTACAAAAGAAAAAAGGATGAGTATGTACATGTATGGACATATTTCATATATAATTCATATATGTTTATGAATATTTATGCGTGTTTATGTATGTTTATACATAGGATGTTTATACGTAGGATTGGGAAATAATGCGTTACTTGTAATGCCGTTACCGTTTTCGTTAATTTTTCAATAACGATCGTTACTTTTTTCTGTCTGTAACGATAACGGTAACGTCATTACGTTTTTACAGTAACGAATTAAGCCGTTACTTCAATTCCCAATTATTTTCTCTTATTTTATAATTTATTCTTAATTTCTTAAAAAATATTTTGTACTTAATATCTTAAACTGTGTTCTAATAGGCACTGCCAATCATAAAAATATACAATTCATATATATATTGTAAATTTTTGGTACGGACAATAAATATTGAAATACATATAATAGTAACCCTAGGAAATAAATCGTTGAAATTGCTGAAAATCGCTGAAATCTTTATTAATTGACTCATTTCTTTATGAATTACACTGAAATGGGTCTATTGATAAAGATTTCATCAATTTATTTCCACTAGGAAATATTAACATTTAAAAACAATATATAATCTATTATATATTATTATCTGTTTAATCTAAATTCTTATAAAAATGACTACATTAAAATAACGATATTATCTAAATAAAATAAAGAATTAGTAAAATTATAGGTAAGTTTAATATAGAGAAAAGTTTATTCTATATACAAACTTATAGTTAGTAGAGAGTTCAAAATTTGAATATTTATTTCATATTTAGTATTAAATTAATTATCAGCTAATGTAATTTTAAAATCTAATAACTTACTTTAGCATTATAACAAGAAATAACGAAAAAATAACGAATTATTATTTTTCAAGTAACAGTAACAATAACATTTTTTGAAGTAACGCGCACAATCCTGTTTATAGATACATATTTATACATATTCATGCATGAAAAATTTTTTACTGGCAAAGTTAAACTAATTAGAATTTTAGAGTAGCCCTTCAGACTTTTCTGACGATTCTCTTCGATAAAGAAAACAAATTAAAATCAAGTCATACATAATGTTAGGTATATGTATAGCGTATCAGGTAAATATATACAATGCGTGATACTTTGTGACTACATGTATTTTTCTCGAGACTAACCGGCTGAATAGAATCTCGACAATGAGTGCAAGCGAATCCGTGAGTCAACTCTTTTCGGAATCTGTTGATAACGACAAAATTTTTACGATTGGAGTCACTGTGGACACAGGTATGAAATTATTCATGAACATATTCATGAGATAAGGAGAAATCCGCGCGCCGATTCTCTTAAACATAACCTACAACAAAGTCCTACAATAAATGATTTTGTTTACGCAGGTTTTGAATGGGAAGCAATTGACGAATGCAAAGAGAAATTGGGCAAAGATGTTCGGGTGGTTAAGCAACGCGGAAGAATCTATTTTAATATTGATTGGGACGAATTTCCAAAGGTCTCTCTTCTATACAACTCAGATTATCTTTTTAATGTAGGTGCAAGAATCATAATATTTATGTTTTGTCACACATATTACAGGTTCAAGAAATGAGATCGATAGATCACATATTCATAGTAGCTGAGAACGGAAGTTTATCGTTTAGTAATGACAAAGAATCAGACTTATTGCACATAAGAAGTTATAACCTGGACATACTTTCGAACTCAGATAAAATATGGAAGAAAACTCTTGAAGCATGGAAATGTGCAACAAGTTTCAAAGGAAAACTTTATCCAACGACTGAAGAATATGTTGAAGCTAAAAAGGAAGATCTAGTAGCCAAAACAGAGATGTTAGAAATGCGTAACAAAGAAAAAGAAAAAAAAGATCCCTATGATTGGAATATATCAGAGATAAAAGAAGAGAAAGGGAAAAAAAGGGGTCAAGATCCTTTAAAATCCCAAGAGAACGATATACTCAAATATAGAGTAACATGTGAGAGGAGTGGTAAACATGCAGTTGAATCTAAGGATGTTGCTAGGGTTATCGGAGAGGTATTACAGGACAAATTTCATTGGTTGGTTGACTTGTCCATGTATCATCTAGAAATTGTCTGCAAATTGATAGATGGTATGATAAATGAGAATTAATAGATTAAAGAGAATTTTAACAATTTTGAAATGTACATATGAAGTTTTATAATAATACATACCTCCCAGAATCAATTATATATGAGACAAGCTGAATGCTAATTACTTCTAAATATTTCAGATCAATTAACAACGCATTTACGAGTAACGCACAAATCCAAGCATCACAGAAATATCATAAATTTTGGACCAACTACTCTTAGATCAACTATATGTTACAATTTACTAAAATTGGCAAATCCCAAGCTAGGAGATATAATAGTAGATCCTATGTGCGGAGGAGGTTCTATTCCTATAGAGGTATATTGCATGTTTACAATAATAAAATTAATAGTTCATAAAATTCTATTCAAAAAATTTTAGGCAGCACTAGCTTTTCCACATTCATATGTCTTATGTGGCGACAATGATTCCAGAGCTACAGATAGAACAAAATCAAATATGGATGCTTCAGCAGTTACATGTAAAATAGATCTCGTACAGTGGACTGCTTCAAAATTGCCATTCAAAGATTCTTTTGTCGATATTATTGTTACTGATATGGTATGGAAGTTAATCATTAAAAATTTTGTTCCAATATAATTAATTTTTACATATTTTTACTTTTTCATTAAAAATGATCATTTTTAAAATAATCTGCAGCCTTTTGGTAAAAGAAGTGGGAATAAGTCATACAACAAAATTTTTTATAAAAAATTTTTGCTAGAATTTGGTCGTATAGTAAAATTAAATGGACGAATAATTCTACTCACTTACGATAGAAATAACTTTAAAGACGTAAGTTTTATTATAATTATTTATAGCAATTAAAATATGAAAGAAAAGAACTAAAGTAAAATATTTTACTATAATCTGAAAACAAATTTTATTCTTCATTTTAGGCTCTGATGGCAGCTGGTGATTTATTCTGGGTGATAAAAATAATTGGTGTAAATGTGGGAGGTCTTCCAGCTGCAGTTTATGTTTTGAACCGTACTCAAGTAGCCTTTGATTCATTCAAACCGCGTATGGCCAAACAGTATAGTTATCAGAGAGACAATAAAGACTCATCTTATTCGACTAAAAAGTCTTTGTCCAATTAGATATTTTATTTTCATAAGTATTGTGATACAAGTATTGTGAATTCTATTATATTTTTGTATGAAGAAATTAATAGAGTTTATTTAGCATATATTTAGCATACAATCATGTTTAGTTTTTTTAACGAATTATTTCCCAGATAATCCTAATATATATGTATACATAAAATTCACAAAAAGAATTTTCTTCTGCTTGTCTCCATTTCGTGTCTGCGACCTTGTATAATCCACTCATAATCGCCATATTTACTGTCGAATGTTCCATGTTGTAGTGATCTTAATTTCAAAGTAAATCGTGGACCTAGTTCTCGTAATCTCGGTTTTCCATTCTTGAGATTAAACTCATATCTGTAAGTGTGTTCAATTAGATTTAAGTACAACTGAGATATAGTTTACATGATGTTAATTCTAAGTTTTACAAGTTCCATGTGATAATAAAATATAAAAAATAAAATTTATATAAATTCTTTAACTTTAGAGAGATGTTTTTATATATAGAAATTACATTTTAATAAAATATTTTAAGAAAATTTGTAGAATTTTTAAAAAATTAAAAATATAAAATTACCTATGATGTCTAAAAAATATATAATCTCTTTGATTATGAAATGTCACAGCTCTCCTTCCTTTAAATTCTGGCTGATAATGAAACAAGGCTCCTAGCATTCTGCCAATGGTAAAACCTAAGCGTGTGGTGAAATTATTGAGAATAACTTCTGGCCTATGTTCTGTGATCTCCTTATGGTTGCGCTTTAAATCTGTCGTTAGTTTGACATTACTGAGTTTGAAGTGTGCAGTAGGACCATCTGGCAGGTGAATGATTAACATTCCATCTAACAATTGTTTAAGGAAAACTATTTAAAAAAAATTTAAAAATAACTTAAATTTAATTAGCTTGATATTTTATATGATGTATAATTGAAATTTATCAATTATTTTTTAAATAAAGCTTCCTAAAAGAATTTCTGATGTCTAATAATTTTTTATCAATTTATCTACAAAATATATTATACAACAGATAAAGTATTAGCTTATTACAATATTTATAAATGACTCTAAATATGAAGCGTCACTAACGGTCTGAATGTTAAGATGAACTATTATATTCATATAAATGAATTAATTTCAGAAATGATAATTGCGTGCGGATATGGTTCAGACTTTCAACACAATTAATCTGAAATATTAATAATCCTCTCAAATTTCCCAAATTAATCTTAAAAAACTGTAATAAACTTATTGCGAAAAATATTGCCTCAGCCAGGAGTTTCTAATCTTATTTATAAATGACTTATTATATACTTATTATATACTGTCAGTTTATAATAAGGATACTTGGTTTGCATTGATCTTCATTAACAATGATTATATCTGTAAAGTTTCGGGCAGTAGCACTTTTGACTATTTTTTTAACGCCAGAGCGATTTCTATATAGCGAAATAGAATTAGGTATCATCCTTGTAAGTTCTCTGCCAAAAATTCTTGTTTTTCTATTTGGATTATCAGCATATGTAATGAGGACTTTAGGTTCATACTCTTGCCTATAGTAGGCAGCAAATTCATCATGTTCACAGTCAAACTTGAGCTCCTCATTCGCCTCATCATCCAGATTACCTACTATCATAGTCTCATCTTTCTCTCGTAGGCTCTCTAAAGTATGTGGCACCTGTTTCGGAGCGCCCGACTGTATCCTCGCCTTCTTCGTCGCTTTCTTTGCCTTCGCTCGTTCTTTCATCAATTCCTGGCATTTCTGATATCTTACAGCTTTGCATTTGATGTGATTGAAGTTACTATCAGATGGCAGCAAAACTTCCGAAGCTTTATCCGTTGATGTACTCGGTTCATCATTTGCCATTACATTTTCCTCCCTGTGTCGACTCAGAGGATTCTTTCGCAAAGTTTTAATCTTCATCTTGCACAATTCTTTGTATTTTTCTTCTTTTTTACTCTGTATGGATTTCTGACCCACTTATAAAATCACAGTATCATGCGATGAAATGGAAATCAAGAAAATCCAGATGAATGCTTCCTCAAAAATCAAACGAGAGGTCACATGTAAACTTTTGTTAATTAAAATTAAAATAACCGTTCGAGAATGCACTTTCGCATCTTTAACCTATCAATTCTTTTAAAACTATCACATGTTTACGACCACATGTATGAGATTCCTAGCGCAGTGCCGCCAATATGAGAAATCATAGGGTAAAAAGGAAGCGCTTTTATCATTTAGTTCTTGTACTGATAAACTAGATGATAAAAAAAATCTACAATCAGTATTTATGACGAAAAGGATAATTAAAAATAAAAATATAATTTTTGATCTTATCATTTACATTCTTTCTATTCTTTTCATAAGCATAACACACAACATATCCGTACAAAAAAATATTTCTCTTTTCCAAGAGTATGTCTCGTTGTTTTTTCAAATTATTTTTTTACAAGTGATATAACAATGTGTATACGTTATTTTATAAAATAAGTAAAATTTCTTACATGATGAAATAATGCAAAAAATTCAAGATAGTTGAATAACTTAATCAAATTAACTACTTTTATCCTAATTATGTTTTATATACATATCACTCTCTCTTATAGTTATAGATCTTATGTATGGGAGTGATTCACTTGCACACTGTAACAATTGCTCACTGTCAATCACAGCGATTTCTGCATGGTTTTTTTTTCTAGTGCAGTAATTGGTTTCTGTGCAATCGACTCGTGTGCAATTGATATACATTCTTTATGTACCATCATTTAAATTTCAAAATTATCCACAATACAAAAAATACTGCTATAGAAAAAACAAATAAATATAAAATATAATAATTGTGGCCTGCCTTTGCTAAACGCAAAACACGTGCTACAGAACCAGATAAGGAACCACTTGTTCTATCAAAATCGTCATCCTAAAATATAAATTTGTATTATTTACTATGTATAAAATAATATGCATAATAATATGTATAAAATAATATAAAAAATTATATCAACGTCTTAAAAAAACTCAACTAACCATGCCTTTTAGCATTTTATCTTGGTATTTGACTTCTGTGCCAATGTCAATAGATAATGATTTTAAAGCATGAATTTTATCCTTCAGTTCTTCAGTCATCCTTTCATTCTCGTCTTCCATAGTATTGCGAGATGTACTTGGTAATGACTCATAGCCATAACCTCCTGAAAAAGTAAAAATTATGTTTAAAATAAGAATTGATGTATTTGTTAACAAGTGGCAACTTACCTGAATGAGAACGTCGCATTTTGTTAGCAATCTTGATAGCTCAACAGATGAACAAAGATACAGAAGAAAATTATTGTCTCACAAACCCTTTTAAAAATTGAAAAATATTTCAATCTGTTTTTATCTAGAAAAATACATATTGTGAGGTTAGTTCAATTATTTATGCTTATATAAATATAATACTTGTAATACAAAATAAATTTATACTCTGTTAAATAAATGATAAAAATTATTTAAGTAAAAATAAAAAAATATTTAAAGTAAAATATAAAGTAAAAAATGTTTTCCACGCAGGTAAATTATATTAAACGATGATACTTGAACTGAAAATATTCACGTATAAATATAACCTCAAATAGACAACACACATTCGTATTAATCATTTAAAATATATGTTCAAAACTTTTCAATACGATAACATTTTTAATTTACCAATTAAATAGAAAATGCAGACAGCCGGAGAATAGAAAATATGTGTCAATATGTGTCAACGTCACGCTCGTAGTGCATCGCGTGACGTATATCGATGAAAGGTATCGATACTATCGGATATTGATTGAGAATAGGTCTGTTTTCTGTGGCTGAAGTGAATACTTTTAAAACACTTTTAAAACTTGAAGTGAGATAGATATATCTTTGATATTTATTGAAAGTGAGAAAGAGAGTGCTAGTCTAGTGCAGGAACAGAAAATAGATCAAATATAATACAAGCACTAATTGTTATAACTAAAAAGTTATAGATTACCAATAAGAATAATTATAATTTTAAAATTTAATATTATTCTGATGTTTCTTTTATTATAAATTAATTTTTTTACATGTTAGTAAAAAAAATT
>NW_017259194.1:638921-640259 GCF_001594045.1 Atta colombica | reverse complement strand
ATATATATAGTGTCTCATAATTCACCTTCGTTCGTGGCAGGTAGCTAAACTGAATCGAAAAATCCTAAAACTCTATCATTTGTACTTTTCGCAATAATTAACAAGATTATATATTAATTACGAAAATTGCCGAATATTGGTCTTCAATAATTTTTTTCTCAAATACTATCAACTTTACAGAAAAACTGCAACAGACAAAATTATTAATTTTCTTCTCATAGAATGCTAAGAATTTTTTCAGAACTGGCATTTTTACCAACATGAGAAAATACGATATTAAAAATTTTGAAGAAATTCTCAGAACTTTATGAGAAGAAAATAAACAATTTTTATCTCGCTATTTTTTTTTTTCGTAAAGTTGATAATATTTGAGCAAAAAATTATTAAAAACCAATATTCAGCGATTTTTATAGTAATTATAATATCTTGACAATATTGCGAAAATTGCAAAATAATAAAGGACTTTTCGACTCAGTTTAGTTCACTCTATATACACATAAACGCTTTGTCAAAAAAATCACCTATTACGCCCTGTATATATGTATGTACAATTAATTAAATATATACGTTAAATATATACAGAATGTTAGCATTTAAAATTGCAGAAGTATATTCTGTAAGTTACAATTCCAGATAGCACAAAAAGTTCAAAAAGAATTCAATAATATGTCATCAATTTTGAATTCATTTGTAGATGCAAAAAGAATTCTTTTTCTGAAAAGTTCTAAAAAGAATTCTTGTTGAATCTGAAAATAAACTCAGAATTGATAACATTTCACTGAATTCTTTTTGAATTCTTTTGAACTTTCTGTGCTATATGTGAAAATTGAAATGAGAAAAGTTAGGGGCTCCGCACAATCAAAAAATCGGAACAGAGAATAGGAATAGGGAATAAGAATTTCAATCTCAGAAATTATACATTCTATAGTGATTTCTAATTGGTTGAAATTTTTATTCTTTGTTTCTATTCCTTGATTGTGCGGAGCTTTTTATGCGTCGTCTGCTACAATACACGGAGTAGAAATAAGAATAAAAGAAATAAGAATAAAAAATTGACCAATCACAGTCAACTATTCTTTCATATTCGACTATGATTGATCAATTTCTTACCCTCCGCATAAAAAGAACAAAGAATAGAGAACAGAGAATAAGAATTCAATTTATCAGAAACTGTGTATTCCACAATACATGATTTCTGATAGGTTGAAATTCTTACTCTCTATTCTCTGTTTCTTTTATTGTGCGGAACCCCTTACTTACAACACTCTATACACACACACACACACACACACACACACACACACACACACACACACACACACACACACACACACACAC
>NW_017259194.1:638416-638840 GCF_001594045.1 Atta colombica | reverse complement strand
GAGAGAGAGAGAGAGAGAGAGAGAGAGAGAGAGAGAGAGAGAGAGAGAGAGAAGCACTCTATATATTGACAGCTCTGACGCCATATTAGACTGAGAAATAGTAAAAGATTGAAACAATTTTGTTTTATATTTGGCATAAACTCCACTTTACGTATTAATGTGTATACTTTAATCTTAGAAAAAGATTTTCGAATCTGTAAAAGAGGAAAAAGTTTGTTCTACAAAAATTATTGCGTTTAATCGATAAAACGGTTTTAGCAATTAAATATCAATATAAACTAGATATAACTGATTTTGCAAATTTAAAAAAGGTACTTTTAATAGATTGATATTCTCATAACAGGATGGTTTTCATATTATACTTATAAAAATACACAGAAAATTCTATCTAAAGTATAAATAATAAATCAATAATAAATAACGT
>NW_017259194.1:621433-638316 GCF_001594045.1 Atta colombica | reverse complement strand
AACTTTATACATCTCTCTTTCTCTTACTTAGAATTCTGTTTTAAAAAATTATGGGAAAAAAGTTTTGGATATGTATGTATAAGCTTTGTATATATATATATATATGTATATATTCCTATTGAAAGATCTTTCTATTCTTATCTATAAATGTAGCTTTAAAAATTGAGTAAAAAAGAGCACTTAAAAGTCGAGCGCGGAAATCGATGCGCAAAGTAAAACGATATATGTATTTAAAAAATTTTATATGTACAATGTACATATATGTTTCGCCTCATTTAATTTTGAGCCTTCTTCGGAATAAAATTGAAAAAAAATATCTGACTCTAATATCATTACTTTAATTTATCAAGTTTATAATAATAATATTACGATTTATCTAATGATAAGCAAATATTTAAAAAAACAATTTTTTTGTTTTCATAAATTTTGTCCAATAAGTAATTTTAATAATACAATTTGACATATGCGTCTATTTAAAACTCTACTAAGTCTTGCCAAGTGAATTGTTAACATATTTCGATCTATAATGTAGTTGATAGAACCCAGATAACATTTATGTTGCAAATATAAAAGATATTTTTTAAACGTTTTATGTCTAAAAGATGTCTAAAAGATATCTTATGCAACATAAATATTATCTGGGAATATATTTTAAATGATCCTTAGTGGTCTTTATATTTTTTGTTGCGACATTTATCATTATATTTCATTTTTATCAATTTATTCATATAAATATATTAAAGAGCACGAGCATAGTATGGTGAACAACATGCGAGTCTATCATGTTAGAGGACTCAGATTCCATCCCTGGCAGATTCAAGAAATTTTTCACGTAATTCTTCTTCAGTGGTCTGGCAAACCATCAAGAGTATCTATTGCCAAGAAAACGGAAAGACGGCCGGTTAGATAGTGTCTCTATGAAACATATACATATCAAACATAAACAAAATTTGACTTTACAATACCAAGATTATTTTCAATCTATTATTATTCTTTAGTCAGCGTTTGTCTATCGTGACAGTACATATATTACATATATTTTTATCTTGAGACGTATCTTAAATATTCTTATACAGGACTCGGTCTTATTTCAAATAAATTTATTTAAAACGTATATTTTAAATAAAGAAAAAATTAAAACGTTATTATTTATTATTTTAATTAACTTCTTCTGACTATTTCTTATTTAATATTTCTTACTGTTTGTATTTACTATTTGAAACGTTTATTTAAAGTACATATTTCTTATCTTATATTTTAAATAATTTCTTGTGACCTATTTCTTATTTAAATAAGTTCTTAGAAGCTATTTTATATTTTTTATTTCAAATAAGTCGTATCAATTACTTTACCGACTCTTACAATTTTATATTTTAAATAAGTTTTTGAAACTATTTTTTATTTTTTGTTTTAAATAAATCAGTTATTTTACCAAGCTCTTATATATGATTTTAATTTTATATATTATTAATTTTGTGTATCATGATCAACTTATTTCTATATTGACCGTAATATCGCTATTTTACTTGTATCTTCTCGACATGCGAAACATAACTATGGTCAGTTCAGGTAATTTCTTTTTACCAGAGACGTATTTATTTGTTTTTCATCATCATACAATTCATTTAATTTATTTCTAATTTAACTTTTTACTAGAACATTAGCAAATTTTAAACAATTGGTCGTCTAATCGCTTGTAAGCAATTTCCGTCTCTAAAATATTTCTTGGTAATAGCGGTTTAGACCGGTTATTTAAAATTTGCCAATGTTCTGATAAAAAGTCAAATTAGAAATAAATTAAATGGATTCTACAATGACGAAAAACAAACAAATACGTTTCTCTGATAGAAAAAACTCACCACTAGCTATATAGTTATGTTTCGCCTGTCGCATGTCGAGAAGATATTCATCAATTTATATTAAAAGTATGATCGTTTATAATAAGAAAGTGTAATAGTCAAAAAATAAATTAACGATATCATAGTCAATGTAGAAATAAGTTGATCATGATATAAAATTAATAATATATAAAATTAAAATTATATATAAGTATATTTAAAATACTCTCGAGGTAAAAATATATGTAACTATAACACTGACTGAAGAATAATAATAGATGTGAAAATAGTTTTGGTATTGCAAAGTCAGATTTTGTTTATGATGTCAGTATGTATGCCTTGTGGAAATCCTCCATATTTTTTTGGAGATTAAGATTTTTTTTCTTTATTTTTCGATGTTTAAAAACATTGTATAAGTTCAAAATGTGTAATATAACATGTAATATATTTATGAAACATTTATATGAAATATATTATATTTGATTTTTTTTTAATTAATTACAGAGTATATTTTTCGTTGGAATTTTAATGTTTTAAAAAATTTTTATATTTGACTCTTATATGTCTTAAATATTCTTTATATTACTTTTGAGAAAATTGTTGTTCTGTTAAGAAATATTTTTTCCTTATAAAATACATATTAGATTGATTATAGACAAAGGATATTTAAAGAATCGTTTCAGAATTATTAATAGTATTATATATTAAATATAAAGGCACAAACAATAAAGGAGTACTTTTCTACTTTCTATAAATTCCTACAGTATCAAGATGTTTCATTCATTGTCTATACGTTTGATATACAGACAATTATATCTCACGCCAACAATCGCCATAGAATTACTCTCGGAGATGGAGAAACACTTACGATAATGTTTAACTATGGATCTTTGATCTCTCTCGAACTTAAATAATTTAATTATAACTCTATTCACAACCTTATAAGAAAAACGTTCACAATGTATTTATTCTTCTTTTACATAAATGGAACGCTATTATTCTCAATGCTCATGTTGACGATTCATTCGGTTAAATAAACATGTATTAACGTCTCGATATGACCATGTATAAAATTCTCGATATGAAAATTGTTAACAAGTTCAAAAACATAATTTTCTTCGTAAGTCTTTCGATACATTTTATAACTAGATATACTGCTTTTATACAATTTTCACTATCTAACATCTTTATCTCAACGTAGAACAGTGATAAGTACGTTTGATGTCGCTCGCGCATGAAAACGCCGTCAATTATTAAATCGTAAAATTCTCACACTGTTATAACATTATACATTTATTACATATATCACTACGTAATGTTTCTCTACGCATATCGGTATATCTATATATCGTGTGTACATAAATATGCACACGATATTGACCCATGATTTGATCCCAAGGAGTAATTTGAGATTAGGCCTGAAATTTGGATGTATTAAATATTGTATAAATTTCTACCGTTTTCGGATCGACGATTGTTCTTTTTGGAATGTTCAATGCCACAGAATCAAAAAGAAAAAAAAAAAACAAAAAGTTGACCAATTTTCTTTGCTGTGGATTGTATCGTCATTATCGGATATTAATTATTTTGTACTTCCACACCCTGTCTAAGAGAAAAATTGTATTCCAGGATGTGCTATACAATCAAAATCGTATAAAATTTACGAAGGATTTATGAAAGATTCGTCAAAATGTCTGACAGCACCTATACTGGACTATTATTAAAGATTACTGCTACAAACTAAACTATAAGATTTTTCCAACGTTACCCTGAATAGATATATACAGTGTTGAGCATTGTTCTTGATTTCCTAAATTATACAATACAGTTCTATCGAAAGAAATCGATCGTTAGGCAAGAGGACTTCAATGTATCGTCGTATGTTTTCAGTTATGGTGTATACAATAATACACATTATAAATATAACCATAACTTATAGGAAAATATAAAACAGACTGTATAAAAGAAGAGTTATACTTAAATATAAAGTTCCAGTTATACTGTGACTCGCGCTTGCCAATTACTATACGTTTTAAATAATGTGCGAAAAGAAAAATCATGATGGATGAATCTTAAGAAAATCATACATAAAGGATCTGCTATCGGAATTATTTGGAATATTTCGATGTGTTCAGAGAAACGCTGGACGAGTGAATACGTCGTGATGGCGCCGGGCTAGCTGGAGCCGATGGAGACGGTCCAGTGGGTGTTGTCGGCTTGGAACCTCTTCTGCTTCGTCTTAGAGTAGAATATGGGCTAATGCCCCGATTAACGTGCTCATGAGCATAAAGTAGCACTCCAATATCCCGATTACCCGCCTCCAAGGCGATCTTCAGAGCCGAACTGCCATCTACGTCGACTATAGATGGATCGCAGTCCGGATGTGCAAGGAGCAATCTCACGATCTCAGTGTGGCCGTGTTCCGCTGCGCACATTAGCGCGGTGCTACCGTCTTCATCCTGGATATTAACTGCTGCTCCAGCATCTAGAAGCAGTTGCGTCATATCCTTACGTCCGTGTGATACTGCCAACATCAGCGCAGTTTGTCCATGCTGTTTGCACAGAAAAAAATTAGAGAATTATAAAGAGAATTATATTTTAGAAAGAGTGGAAGAAAATTTTCCTTATTATTTTCATATAATGCTTCTATTATATTTATTATAATGTAGCTGAGCTTACCAATTTTGCTCGGATGTTGACGTCAGCAAGCTGGAACAATCTATTCGCTACCGAGGCGTGCGTGGAATTTCTGACTTCTGCCAGAGCAGCTAACATCACAGCCGTGTAACCAGCCACGTTCGCCTTATTAATATCGCAGACTTTCGAATCTAATAATATAGACACCACGTCGAAATTGCCATGAGAGACCGCATAGTGCATCGCTGTATTTCCACTGGTGTCCGTCATATTGACAATGTACTCCAGCAGAGTGCTGGAGCATTCCTCAAAACGGTCCAAATAATCCTCGACATCTAACGGATTCGCGCTAGATGTGCTGGATATTTTGAACCATTCTTGTTGTATAATATTGGTAGCATTTTTAAGCTGATGAGAGATATTTCTGCTAGGTGATTTCTTGATACTGTCGTTGAGCACCTTCATAGCGGCCTGCATCTCCTTCGAGGGCTCAACCTTTTTCCTAGGCTTATCTTGAATTGGTTGAAACAAAGCTGATTCTGGTAGCTCCGATTTCTCCTCGTTATCTGTCTCCTTCTCCACGTTACACATCTCTTCTGACACAATCTTCTCATCCTTGGTTTTCTCGGATTGCAGTTGTTGAATACTGCGAGAGCCAAGAACATTTTTTTTAAATATCTGTTTAAGAATACTTGATAGATACACACACATATAATACTTATATACATATAAAACTTATCTAATTAATTATTATTTCTTTGTATATGTAAGGAAAGCTGCAAAATTTAATTCAATAAAATTAATATAATCTAATTGGCATAATCGAAAAGGTTGAATTTCAAATCTTAAATAAAAAAGATTTATAAAATATTATAAAAGTATCGTTAAGTTATTAATATTAAAATATTAAAAATTCAAAACACAATACTGATGAAATTAATGACAATAAGTATGATGCTGTAAATAGAAGTAAGATAGTGGAAGGAGGGGAAAATTACCCTTCCGTGGCCGAACAAGGCGAGATATCGGAGATTTCAAAATCGCTAAATAAACGAGAGGTGGTTTGCTGTTGCATCGATCTGTCCAGATCGAAGATACACTTATTCGTTCACCATTGCAAAACCGCCAGTACAACGTGGGACGCGCACCAATATCTGACGCTTCGACACTTCCGTCGCGGTATTTATGTGATTGTTGTGCCAGGAAGAGCACTCGATGACGCATTCGACATGCGCGCAACTATGGACTCAAAAACAACAACAAACTATCTCGGCACGCTTGGCAGACACGAAGTACGTCATACGCGGCTCTGTAATTGGCTTCGTGCTATCCTTTTCCCACCCTCTTTTACGCGAAACAACTCCCTTGCAAGCGACCTTCGACCACGGAAATAACAGATGGCGTGGAGCGTAGTCGAGCGGGAAGGGTAGATCGAGTTCTGAAGGAGTAAATACTTTGATCTATTCTTTGATAAAAAGTATAAAAATTTAAAATTATACAATAAATTTAAACTTGGCATAATTTAAAAGAATAATTATCTACAATTTGTAATTTTCTCCAATGAATATAAAGCTTTATGGAATAAAATAATATATATTTAACAATGAACGATTTATTATTAAATTAAATATATTATTAAAATAATTTATTCTCCCTAATTCATCGTTTTTTGCAGAATTTAATTTAGATATGATTAATTTGTTTTCTGGAGAATTAATAAAGATATAGAGTTGTAATCCTTAAATCTTTGTTAATTCTCCAGTATCTCATAAAAGATAAGATAAAATAAAGAGTAATTCCAAATGACTAACCGATTGCTACTGTCGTACTGCTCTTTATTGTCCGCGTCGTATCTAATCACACCGGCGGCTGATATTTTTGTGTAAGTGTCCTGGCGTTTGAATTGTCTTCTATAATCACTGGTGTTCAGAGGAATATGGGACGGCCTCGGGATCCTGGATACCATATTGCTGTTCTGATGATTCAGGCTGTTCTCGGCATTGTTTGCTATTTGCTTCGCCAAACTTTTGATTGTCTCCTTGCAATTATCGCAATAATTCGCCGCGCAAGAGATCGAGATGTGCGGCCTCACAGAATCACCGACCGACACGTCGACCAACGTCTTCTTCATCGTCGAGGTACCAAAATCTCGACACTTTGGCGTGAGACCGGAAGTATCGGTACCGCGAGCGATGGTTTTTACCAAATCCTCCACCATCACCGCTACCGACTTGCTCGCTTTTGTCTTCATTCGCGTGTCACCATAGTTGAATGAATGACTCCTCAAATTTATCCAGTTCAACGACACAGGCGGCTGCACTGGATCTGGTCCAACGCCTATGCTTCTGATGCAAGCACCGAGTTTGACTTCAATCCCGACTTCCGATGTCATCGGCTTAGCAGTTACGCTCACATGTGAGCGCATTTTAAACTGTTCTGTCACTTGAACCGACCGATCCCGCTTCTCAGCGACTTTGGGCGTTTCTGGACTGCATTGAACGCTCCTGGAGGAAGTATCTTTCATTAAATTATTCTTGTAATTCCTTAAAGCATGTTCCACAAGCAATTCAGCATCTTCTTTCGATAAAAGATCCTTCATACTTAATCTTGTTGTTGTGCCGTAAGAACGTTTTTTTATCTCCTTCTTCACTTCCGGTGCAATATCCTCAATTAGGAAGTGACTGTATTCAAGACTCCTGGATTTGTTTTCCGTATTAATACCGAAGTCTCGTGTTTTCTTTATGGTTTTGCGATTAATTACATTGTTCTCATTGTTAGGCAGTATCGATTCCACTTGAAGTGGAGTTCTCGTTAATTGTTTTTTTCGTACTTCCGGCAGGACCTCCTCCAGCATCAGTTGACTGCGGGTTAAACTCGATTTCCAGCTGCGAGACTGAGAATTGCAAAGGTTCGAGAGGTTTGACGATGTTTCGTCGACCAATACAGTACTCTGATCTTGGATCTCGGGTATAATCTCCTCGATTCGCAAATGACTCTCTTGTAACGATGGTTTGATCGGTGTGCTTGTTATCATACCGACATCTCTCGTTCGAACCTGTACGCGAATAATTGTTAACTCAATGCAATGAGTTTTGATAAATTTGAATATAAGTACATATTATTAAAGTACATTTTTGTTCAGAATTATATTTATATCTCCTTTTAAACACTAATTAGTTTCGACATAATTGCTATACAATCTTACATAAAATAGCGTAATATTGATTTTGAATATACATTGTTAATCGCTTTAAATATTACGAACCATTGCATACCGAGCAGATTATATTGCCGATGACATATCTGGGAAGTTTCAGAAAGAAACGCAGCATAGTATTAAAGAGCGGATACATGTTGTAATTAATATTTTTATAGTCTTCAATCTCGACGTATCTATTTTCAAATATTTACGCGAAATGTATACACGCGCGCGGAAACTTGACGATGTAAGAAAATGACACGGCGAAATAATATATCGCCATTAAATTCCGATTTTCACTTCTAATTAGAGATTAGAGAAGCAATCGATGCTCATTTCAGGAGATATATATAAATCGAATAATTTAATGAAAGATTTTAAAAAAGAAACTAAATATGTAATCTAAAAAAATTACATCAAATATAGATAGTATAGAAGTTCGTTTAAATTAATTTTAATATATAATGTTGATTATCTTTAATCCTAATTTGATTAGGTCCTTATTTATTATTTATTTTATAGAATTAAAAATAAATCATTTACATTACATTAAAAATAAATCAATTAAGTTCATGAAATTAGACAAAAGAATATTCTAAAAATATACAGTAAAGTTCAATAAAACCATTAAAGTTAATAAATTAACATATTAAAATAGCAACAAAAAATATAATATAAATTCTATAATATTTAATTAAATAATTTTAATAACAAATATTTAGAATTTCAAATTTTTTGTAGATAGAAAGCTATTTAAATAAATAAATAGTTTGCACGATATTTAAATAAAAATACAATTCTTACCGGTTGGTACGATACTCCGACATCCCTTGTCATCACGCCACACATGGTTCCCATGTCCCTGGTAGATACGCTTTCAGAGTTCTTCAGGTTTCGTAGGGGAGTACATTGTTCTGAAAACGACTGGCTGCGATGCCTGTGTAGGGTGTCATTGTAGGAATTCGTTTTACTCAGCTCGTCCACTTGCCGTAGAAGATTACGCTTCTCCTCTTTCAATACCGAGACTTGCACCTGCAAGAGGAAAAGAAAGAGATTACGTGTACAGTATTAGATAAGCTTAGCAATAGTATAGTTTTTTTTTTTATAGAGACTGATAAAATTGCGACGCGTGAGAAAACATGATTTTTAACACATGCGGAAGTAATAGAAATATTACATCAATTGAAAGAATACTACATAAATTACAGCAATAAAATAAATTCTATGTAATTATATTTTTAGATTAGATATCAATGGATAGAATAAGGAAATAGAATATTCTGCATTTTTTATATTAAATAAAATGAAATTAATACAAAATTGAATTAATACAAAAATAAAATACTAAAAATCTTTATCTTCTTTAATTTTATTATTTTTTATGTCAAGTTTATTATATTACAATTGGTAATAATTATTATACAGTATAAATATGAGTATAAATATAAATTCATGAAACATTTTTTTTTAAATGTGTAAGAACTTCATATTTTCGCATAGTTTATGAATACAAATGAATACAACGAGAAGTCGTCATAATAATAAGAACAACGAGATCATGATAAAGCAGCGGGAATATCTTACACACGAACGTTTCGCTAGAACGGAAGAGCTTGCCTGGGTGCAAATTACATGCCGGGCGATGAACATTACGAAAGCGTAGGTGGGAGAATAGGAAATTTGTGAGAACTCACCTGCAGCATGGGAATCGCCTTGACCTGTTCCTCCAACTCTTTCATTCGTTCCAGAGATGCCGCCATTTGTTCCCTGATATTCTGTAACATATAAAAAATATTATTACTCTCTCTCTCTCCTTGTTCTTATATTTTTTACAAAGTTGCATCAACTTATTTATATTATATACAATTAGAAGCTAAAGAATAAAAGGAGCTTGATAAGGACTTAATTATCAAGCCTAAGATTATAAGAAATATTTAATTAGAAACTATCAATTAAAACTAGGAATGATAGGGAATAATGTATAAAAATATTAAAAATCTTTTATAAGATAGTGGCAAGAATGAAATTATTAAGCAATTTTTCAATTTTCGGTCGCTCGAATTTTTTTCTTACAATAAATAAATTATAAAATAATGTATAATTTGTCGTAATATTATAATTATATTATAATTATATAGATATAATAAAGTATAAATTTTTCATACCTGAAGTGCGCCGGTACTAAGATTCGAATTGCCACTTCCAACGCTGGCGTTGTCAGAATCTGCCGGCTGGTCTGTCTGAGCCGCATTTTGCACCGGTGCCGTCCCATTTGTGCCATCTAGCGAAAAAAATCAGTCTTGGAAAACTGTACAATGTGCTTAATTATTCGATGCATTTCTTTTGCAAGAAATATTTTATTCATTTCTGAGAAAACGTGATTGCGCTTGAAACATCCACTTTAATCTCCCTCTTCGATCAACTCTGCCCTCCGGCTTTGTTAACCCTTTAACTAAGGAAGTTAATTTAAACTGATTCCTCTGCACGAGGGAGAGATTTTCAAAAAAATATACGCTTGAAAAATAAAATCTGTAATTGATACGTGTATTATTTAATATAATACTTATATATTTTTATTTTAAGAAACAAATAATAAAATAATTTCATTAATAAATTGATATTTTGTGCCTTTCTTTTTCTTTGTAACCTGTTAGAATCTACAGATATACAATAGAATCACACAAGAATATTTCTTAGAAATATTTCATTTAATATAGCTATTAATAATGTTGCTGTTTCTTTTAGCAATCATTGATTGGTCTTTTTTGCATATCATTACTTGATAATAGATGGAGAAGTATAATTAAATTTTTTGTCATCATTATTGTATATCGTTATATTATGTATTATTATTGCATATATGTATTATTATGCAACATTCACAATAAGCTAAGTTCACCTGTTCTGACGAAATGTTTTTTAATCGGCACTTGAGTAATTACCTTACAGAGCAGAACGTTATCTCGAAGAGAACAATGAAGAAATGCGACAGACATAGTCGTATGACAAATTCCTTTGACTTTTGTCGTGATATATCTCGTGGATTCGGTCGTCGCGATGCAAAATTTTCAGCACGCAATTCTTGACAAACGATGTGTTTGCACGAGATATTTCACAGTCTACAATCTTAATTTTAATAACATATTCTTTGGCATAATGTCTCCTCAAACTTAATGGAATATTATTTTAAGATTTAATGAGATTTGTAAAGATATTTAGCATTCGAAATGAAAAGTTGTGATAAACGATGACTTCCTTCCTCATTTTTACCAAGAAAAAATCGACTCTTAATTGAGGAGAAACTTATCATTAAAATTAAGGTCGCAAGGTTGCAGATTCTATATAAGTATATGCATCATCATTAATGTTGAAGCGTTCGAATCACGCATCACGCGCATTGCACATGTGGATTAAGTGAAATAAAAAGGCTAAATGCCGATCTCCAGCATCGTGAAAGTTTCATAGCAGAGACGAACATTTCTGCCGCATGCCTATCATGAGATCGCGATAAATTCGTCGCAAAGAGGAGCGAAAGAAATTAACAAGCAACCATCCGACTGTTGCGTGCCAAGAGTTACGTGTTCGCATGTCAGCTGAAGTTAGCTTTTGTCATAATAAAATAACCACTGTTTATTTAAAGACTTCCAGAAAATTACATTTTCAACAAAACGAAAGATTTATACGATCTAATTCTTCAATTAATAATCCTTTATTCTGAGCAAATGAAAATTGCGAATTTATGAAATGGATGCGTTATTTATGGATATGTTATTTATGGATGCGTTCGCTGCGATGCAGCTTCTTCTCTATATATCACTGCTCCTAAACTACATTTTGACCGATCGTTACGATAACGCAAATAAGATTTTTTTCGAACACTGACACTCCGATTTCGCGATGTCCCTGGCACTTCCATTTTTTGCTCGTTCACGTTTCAGGCAGATGCACTTGTCGAATATGGAAAAAGGCATCGCGCGCTGCTCGCGAATAGCGTAACATCGTGATCGGATGTCGGCATATAAAGAGGGAGAGAGCAACCGATCTTTGAGGTCGTTCGATTTCACGAGACGAGATAACGAATTCAACTCTTTTGATAACAAATTCACCTTGTTTACAGCTAGATAAATTATCTGTTAATTGCTTGCGCCGCTGCTAGCGACATTAATCAGACAGTATGACGATAAACAATGGCAGTCCATTCTACAATACCAGAGCGGTCAAATTATAAAAAAAAAAATACGTGCGCCAAGGTGAATGTTGCTGCAATCGTTGATACATCGTCTTAATTTGTTCTATTCAATATCTTTCTATTTTAGTTTAATTCGAAAATTATCGCGCATATTAATTGATCTCACAGAAGAAATCAAAATTACAAGCGAAAAATATTTTTGTCTGCAAAAGATGCAGATCATTGAAACGAACTCACGATATTTCCGTTTCGCCTTCATCTTCCAGAAGGGAATCTTCTTCATAATGAAATTCTTCACTCCCATTTTTGCCGTTTGTCGATGTCTTGTGAATCTATTGTGCTTGTCTGCGTGACTTTTCAGAAGGAGATGCAATTGTTATGATG
Organism: Atta colombica; assembly: GCF_001594045.1. Taxonomy (NCBI): domain Eukaryota; kingdom Metazoa; phylum Arthropoda; class Insecta; order Hymenoptera; family Formicidae; genus Atta; species Atta colombica. The sequence continues at coordinate 626,069 of NW_017259194.1, read as the reverse complement.
AAACACTCGACACAATGTGTATTCCCGCGCGCCAACGTGAAGTTGCCGATTACTGTTTGTTGTTTACTTAATTCACAACTGTCGGGGAAGCCAGTTTTCAACGAAATTTATTCTTTGTTATTTCACCAATTAATAACATTTCGCGAGTAAATTAATTAAAGATAGCATCATTTTTATTATTTAATTGTTTCTCTAACGTTTCAAATCTATAATTATTTTGTTGTCAATTGTTCGATATTTCAAGAACACGATTCGTTTTTCGCCGTACTCGATATGCATTATCGTATTTTTCAATTTTAGAACAACGCGCGCTATCGCTTTGGGTTCAAATCATCAGCCAATATTATGTTTTCATTCATTATCTTACAAGGTCACAGATCTATTTTGAGAATTCAGCAATTCCTTTTTTTAAATATCGAATATTTGTCTCTACAGCCAATCGCGAGTCAGCATTCAAACGCAAAGATTACAGATTGGCAGGATGTATTTTTTACGGCCAACTTCACAGCGTCGCAGATCAATCGTTCGAAAAAGGAAGTGCACTCGCGTTGAAACCGCGCGTTAACACTCCGCTACGAAATCATCGGTCTTTCGCCGCACTGTCGATCGCGAAATCATTCTCGTAATCGTCCTCGCTCGCAATCTCGGCCGATTTCCCTCGATGACGAAGCCGTCGAGGAGTCCAGACTGTCCAGACGGTTCGTCGTCAACACGACGCGACGCGACGCGACGCGACGGCGACGGCGACGGCGACGTGCCCGCTACGACTCTTACGAGATTACTATATTATTTTCGTTTATTCCCCATTATACATTTTATTTCGGCGAATTGGGTCGCCGGGAGAACGTTATAACTCGGAGGGCGACTTTAAAGTCGCTCAGAATTGATGATATAATTGGCTCGACGAGGCAACGAGAGGCAATCACATCGTGTTTTGCGTAGGTAGACAAATTCGTTTCGTTCGTTCGCTCGCATTCGGCGGCCCGAATATACACCGATATACACCCGTCGCGGTTCTTCGCCGCTTCGACGACAGTTTGCGTTTGACTACTGTGATGCCGTCGAGCCGTCGAGCCTCGGCGAGCGCACCAACCGTTCGCATTAAAGGTGAATGGAGTAGGGGACGAAAGCCTCTCTTCCTTCGTTGGCCTCTTCTTCTTTTGATGCTCCACCGATTTGCTAATCGCGGGAAAAAAGCAACGTCTCGCGGTATCCGGGTCTTTCTCTGTGAACTGCTCGTTGCCGTGAAATGTCTCGACGATGACGCTCGAAGATTCAGCGAAATATTCAATTGATCGGTTTCTGTTTAATTTAATGCATTCACACAATCGATCTGATGAACTCATAATAAAAATCCGAAATATCCAAAATATCCGAAATATCAGAGTATTTAGCTCTACATTATTTATTTACGTTCTTTTAATCTACGTTCTTTCTTCTTATTATTCGCAAATTATTATATTTCAATTTTCACTGTTTTTTTTTGATAATTTAAGTTTATAACATTACATACATCCTTTAGACAAAGATGCAAAAACTTTTTTTACTTTTTAAATTGTAAACCAGTTACACTAAATACATATAATATAAATATATAGTTTATATTTAACGAATTTATAAGGCTGGGCATCCTGGATATTTCTCGCAAGAAATGAAGGGTTAATTGTGGTAGCAGGCAAGTTGCGGAAAAATAGCAAATAAACTTTTCCTGAAATTTATTCCAATTAAGAGATATAGTATACCTCGGCAAAATATTAATAATCACTATGAGTACATATTTGTATTCCGATTGGAATGATGATTTTTAAAGTGAAATTGTTTTGTATTAAATAAATTTCGCGTTCTTCTCCGAGAGAATGAGAAATAATTATTTATAATTATTGTTCATTGCGTTTGAAGAAGACTTTGGTAGGAGAGAAGTAAATCGAGTAATAGTTAATGGTATGTAAAAAATTAATAATTTACTCAAAAGAATTTGTATCCTGCGAACCTTTACAATTTTCGTATACTTTTATACGCGTCATTAATTAGTATTGCCTGCTAGTGATTACGTAATAACAACGAATTATCTACTATAATGTTGAAAATTAATATTCTTTATTATTTTTTTAAAAATAAAGATGTATTTATAAGAGGTATACGCAAAGAATTTTTACGTTTTACAAACACGATCACGTCCATCCAATATAAATCCAAAAATAATTATCGTAATTATGCAATAACGACTAAGATTCATTGAACGTTAATTAATTGAGGTATGTAATTTCTTGAATTAAACATACGAATGTTGTTGACGATTAAACATTGTATAATACATACATACAGCCGCCAAACAGGCAAGCAACGCCATTCGGGCAATTAATTAGGCTATTTGTCGCAATTACTTCGACACACGCAAGTACACGCGAGATCGAATCTTAAACATAACAAACGATAAATATTCACGATTACGACACGAAACATTTTGGTAAGATTTGCTTATATTATTTGTACCGTGCTGCGTGCGACATTATTTCCGATTACGCGCGGTCATTGAGTTTATGTCGATGCTTTAGCGATTTCGCGATCTTATTTTCGTTCATTCTCGATGTGCACGTGCTTCGAAAATAGTTGAACCAGTTGGGTACGTGCGTGTTTAGCTCGACAGGTGCAGGCGACCATATGTGACCACCTTGCCCGAGCAAGGTTGCATTGAAATGGCTAGGAACAGTGATGAAGTCACGCTATCCGAGCAATCGGCCTAGACTACCAACCATTTTGCATGTTACATTTGAAATTTTGAAATTCAATCGCTTTAATACTCTGTCGCGAGGACTCGGTTATTTTAAGCTCAGCGAGAGAAAATTTCGACGTCTCGTTTCAATTTATGAGACTGGCAAACACCTCGTTATTACCACGACACGCACCGTTTCGCTTTCTTAATCAGATACGACGTGATTGGAAATTGCTCCGAAATTTACACGCTATATGGAGTATGGAAATCATATTACATTAATATGAAAATGTATAAATTCTCTCTTACTTTAATTAAAATGTTATCAACATTCTTTTCTAATGCTATTTAACAAATATATTAAAAATGTGTAAATATAATAATTACGTAATGCGACCGTTACAAAAATCCAAAATACTGGCCGCAATTCAATACTAGAAGTTATTTATTTTGCACTTTTGTTCAATGCTTTTATTATTCAGAATAAATAATTAATCACTATCTTTTAATATTACATTTCTATGAGAGTAAACGTTTACTTTCTTACGAATTGATATCGTAGAGACTCGTTAAAAATGTATCTGTTATATATAAATACATACATTGGCTAATTGCGTGATGTATTTCGTGTGCATCGGCAAATAGACGATAATGCTCGAAAGGGTGTTGTACATCGCGGTCGGACGATGACAATGGCGATGTAACGGCAATGTAACCGCGGGGTAATACGGTTGCACCTCGTGGAAAACGCGGTGGCGGTAACCGCCATGCCAGCGGTACAACGACCGGAAGCAGGTGGTTCCAGCCACGCACCGTCGCGTCGCGTCGGCTTCCACCATCCACGTCGCGTTCCGCTGTTCCGCAGCGCGAGTCTCGCGAACTCGTATGATACGGTACGTACCTCCTCTTTGCGTGCCCGCCCGAGGAGAAACGACCGCTAGCTATCTTCGAATTGCTATTTAATAGCACGTAAAGCCGCAAGAAACTACCGCGACGTATTTTCATGTGGGATTTAATCGATGGGCGATGCCGAAGAAACTTGTTACGCGGTAGATCCGATCTCTGAGAGATGATTTGAAGTAGTATGTTATTATACTTTAAAATCTGTTAATTGGTTTAGAACGCGCGTTTTTGCGGATATTAACCTTAAGCTACCGATGTATCTTGAGCATCTTTCCTTTCGTTGTCAAGGACTGTAATTTATTATTCGTTTCTTTTTTCACGGAAACAATGGATGTTATTAAAAACTTTCTTTCACTTTGAAATATTTTCCGTTATCTGTGTTATCGATCTTGATTGATACTTGACTAATTGTTTTCCTCTGTATAATATTTCATTAGAGTATTTAGTAATATAATGATGAGAGATACATAGAGAAATAATTTCATGTATATATCATGTAAATATTCGCGAATTCACAATATACATGTAGTGAGAGCAGAATGTATTCGTACAAGAAAATTTTTTTAAAAAAGTCTTATTTGTAAAAATAAACATTAATTAACAATTTTATACAATGAATATATTCTATTCGAATATAAACAAACGAGCTTCGAATATATTCCTGATTTTAGAAGCTAAATTTCGACTATTCGAATACTTTTTGAGCATTCAAGCAATAGAATTTGTAATTTTCTTATTTTTCAGATGATATATTTTCTATAATTAAGACACATCTTTTTGGTATATATAATTTTAAGAAACATACAGTCTATTTTATTCTTTATGAATAAATTTACCTAACCAATGAACGTCAATTAAACATCGAATCGACATCGAATTGGTGTTGAAATTATCGTATCAATATTGATTCAACATCAATTTGTTGACTCATTTCTGGACAATATTTATTTTTTTTAAATAAAGTTTTTTTTTTAAAATATTTTCTCTATGAATACTTTTTGCATTCACTGTCACATCTAA
>NW_017259194.1:620769-621333 GCF_001594045.1 Atta colombica | reverse complement strand
AATATATCTATAACATTTATATAACATTTTTTCCCGGTATAATAAAACCAAAATACAAATGTTTTTATATATCATTGAAATTATCGTTAAAATATTTTGATGACAAACATTATATTTATTTTTGAAGAAACAAGAAATTTAATCACACATAATATCAAAAAATAATTAATATTTTTACAAATATTTTACTAAAACTGATTCAAATTCTAAATTGGCTTTCAAATATTAAAATTAAACAGAGAAATTTCACTTCAATTCATCTAATCACTTTATTCAAATTTTCCCTCTTTAGACATTCTCCTTTCTTGTATCTATGATGATTGTATAATGCTAATTGCCAGTTGATTGACAAAAGAAGATACAAACCGTATCCACTTTGCGACATGTTTCCGTTGTCAGCGGGGTGCTTGTCAGTCACACGATAAATCGCAAAACAAGTAAGAAAGAGTCAACTCGTCTCGTAGAAAGAGACAAGAGAACTCTTTTCTCAAGCACAGAGGCTCTTCTAACATCGTGAGAAACGGATGCGATTGTCCTAACGAAACATAATCGCCCAGGTAACAG
>NW_017259194.1:591106-620669 GCF_001594045.1 Atta colombica | reverse complement strand
AGAGAGAGAGAGAGAGAGAGAGAGAGAGAGAGAGAGAGAGAGAGAGAGAGAGAGAGAGTGAAGCGCGTGCAAAGTGGTCTGATGTTTTCGAGATTATCGGAATGTGATTAATGGTAAAATAAAAAATCATAATGATATCAACTGTCTCATTACTTAATTAGTCGCAAAAAAAACATATGACTCAACTACGAGATAAATGTTTTTCACCCAATGGCTTCTGAACTTCGTGCTATTGCATTTATCTCGAGAGGAAAAGTTTATTCTTATTCAGTTATAATTTTATATTTTAATATTTAGGACATTTGTTTTAAAATATCTATGCATTTGATAAAATTAGAATAAATTTTTTATGTATAATATAATTATTTCTTTGTTTTATAAATAATTATAAATAACTATTATTTATAATTTATTATAAATATTCGTAATATGTTCTTTGCATTAAAATTTTATTTAATTAAAACTAATATAGATTTATTGAGTATTCAATAGTAGAGTGTCAGTTATATTATATTCTATGTTTACATCATTCGATTTAAATTTATTATGAGAGAATACTTTGTTAATCACAGAATGCAAAAGTTTGGAAACCACTGCAAAAGCCGTTACGAGATAGTTGACTTACCAAAACGAGACAAGATATCTTTTTAAAGCGTTTAAAAGAAATAACGGTGATCGAAGCGACACTTTTAAAACATCTGATAAAATTAAGAGCCTGCGAAATAAAATGTTTGGCACGAACGATTTCTTCGTAATTAAAGACAAGCGGTACCTTTAAAGTAGTTATAAAGTTCAGAGTTTATAATATTCTTATGAAAATTCTTTACCGCACACGATGGTAAGTCATTCATTATAAATTTATATAATAATGTAAAAAAAAAACTCTGTGTAAGCATATCACTTTGCACACTTCTTTTCTTGATTTAACAAATTAACTAAAATTAATAAGAAATTTTAAATTATTTTAGCAAGTTTTGATTTTAATTGCGCTTGAGAAAAATTTCTTCAAGAAAATAAGAGAGAGACTGTTCTAAATTCTTAATTCGAATAATTTAGCGTAAGATAAAAAATAACGTATATCTTTCATTTCATTTTAAATCCTATAAAATAATATTTTGGTGAAAAGAAAATATTCAACAGTAAACGCATTCGTCTCGTGAATTTGCATCGCAGAAGATATTATAAACATAGTGAAAAAAAAACATTGCATATTACTTTGCTTTCTCGCAATTAATTAATTATAGTCGCACTTTCAATCGGCGAGGTGTTATTCAATTATCACTTTAGACGCAGAAAACTTACGCACAAGTAATTTCTAACGCGTCGACGATTCCAAACAATACAATTTCCGACGATTTATTCGAGTAGGTGAGAACTCGTGAAATCAACATCGGTGCCTATAATAAGAAGGCAATCACATAACGAAATAATTAACGTGTTCCGATGCCGTGGCGACTTCAAAGACACGGAAGAGGCCATTTCTCTCCTCGCACCGCTTGCTCGCTATATAGCAGGTCATTGGGCCATGGAGAATCCTAAGATGGCCGCGAACAGATTTAGCGTGAAGAAATCCAATGTGCATGAAAAATTATTAGACCTCTTTTTATTTACTCCGCTTAATTCGTCGTGCGACTCATTGAATTACCATCATGGTCGCGAAAGCATTTTTCTTTTTTCTTTTTTTTTTTTTTTTTCAAAATAATGCTCCGATTTTTCATGATAAATTTGAATTATTTTACCGTTAATTTAGAGATCAAAATTCTTTGTCTTCCGACGATCTTTGTCTTCTGACGAGGCACTTGACATGAAATGGATTTTATTAAGTTTCATTAATAAGTTTCTACTGCGATAAATTTCTAACGACGATTGTTTCTAAATAAAAGACAAATTGCAAACGTCAAATTCCTGTCGCGATATTTTAATAGAGAGATCAAACTATAATTAGAAAATTTCTATATAATTATTCTATAGTAATTGTTTAATAATAATGTAATATTTAATGTTTGCAATATTTCTCGCTCTTCGATCGATAAGAGAAGCAATGTTTTACCGGTTTCTGTGAAAAGTCGACAATCGGAAGTTTTCGATGACCTGCAAGATCGCTTGAGGGTTGCTTCGAAATCACCCACGACATCGCTGAGATCGACGACTGGCGAGGGATGCAAATCTCTCTGCTGTCTTGGCGGCGGATGATTTGATCTCGGCAGAGTAGTCAGCCCGTTCGCGGTCGTACATTCTTGTGGTATTTTCGGCAATTCAGCCTCTATGCCCGCCAGTGCCGGACTCACCTAGAATCAAAAATAAAGGAAACTATCTAACACGAGGACGCTTGTTCGCCACGTCCGATATAAATTAGGTTAGTACACTCCATCGCGATTTTGTCGAGTGATTTATCTTGAATCTTCACGGTTTCGTCGTCTTGCGATGAACATCTCGTTTATCTCGTCAAAGTAAATCGATAAATTTTAGTGAAAACAAACTAGGCGCGAGTAATTTGATACATGGTTAAAATCATTGCAATTTTTTAAAACATGGAATTAGAAATGGCATTTAAATGTAAGCTCTACGTCTTTTATTTTTATCTATAATACAGAATATCATCAACCGATTATTATTTATCATAATTTACCTTACTTACGTCAAATAAATATTAAATCCTTTTTAATTAAATGCCACTATCGACATCATTAAAGCAAAATTTATATTATTCATTATAATAATAAATATAATAAATAACATATAAGATATTTAAAATGTGACATTAATTATTATTTATTTATATTATATTATTATTCTTTACTTATTCGCTATAGGAAATATTCTCTCATAAAATTGAACTATATATATAGTAATCACGGTTTTATTATTTGTTAAGCACCATAGAATGGTGCTTTCAGTACACGTAATTAGAGATATTGCTAACTAATTACCAGGCCAAGAAGAACCTCCATTGACTGACATTGTCTACGACGTTCTCGCTTCTTACGCCGTTCCGTGCAGGGCCTGTCCCCGGCACTTCCGGCTGCGACAGCCTCGCAATAACGCACGAAATCCAGATCGATGTGATATCCATAAGGGCAACAAAGGCATTTCGAACCGGAAACGTACGCCTGCGTCCCCACTACAAGCAAAAACATTTTACCTCAGAACATTTCGTTTGCCTTTACATTTATCTCCGATAAGATGAGCATTTATTATTGAGACAACGGTCAAGGTTGCGCCATCAAGATAACACAAATTTCTGCAAGTTCTGTTTATTCGAAAAGCGCATGTTTCAGCCTTAAATCTAAATTTAAAATTGAATTCATTAATTATTTATTTTGATTAATTTATGTGCGTGTTGAAAAAATATATACATAATTAATGATATTATTTTATCTAATAATATCAATTTTTTTTTCTTACTCGAAAAAATTTTCAAATTGTAATATATAATTGGTTATTAATATTAATCAAAATTTTTAATTATTAATGATGATTAAATTAATTGTTAGAATAATCAACAATTGGGAATTGTTTTGTTTACACTTCGATCGTGATTTAAGAAAGTTTTTGGTTGATTTTGGATTGGAAATCTATTAATTATTTTAATTAGAATTAAAATTGGAATTAATCAGGTGATATTTTCGTCGATGACTCTTTATTCGAGGTTAATGGCCATAGCGCAATGTAAACCGAAATATGTTGTAACCATTGGCAACTATCCAGAGAAACATACTTATAATAATCTCGCAAAGTTCGTTAGTCGAAGAATATGGAGATTCCATTTAGTGTCATACCGCTCGTAGTATCACAACATACGTGGCAATGACTTAATGAATTCCGCCTCGACACATTTCGAAGTATTCCGCGTCACATATTCTGAATTATGTGCAGTCAGGTGTCTTTGTTCTTATTTACATATAATTACGTATAAGAAATGAAAATAATGTTAGACAAAATAATAATAATAGCGGTAATTTTATAGTATCTATGAAATAAAATTTAATGTTTTTAAAATAAATAAAATTATATAAGAAAAATAATCTTGTGTTATAATAACAATGATGATTATTGTTATCTTTCTCGTACTTTTATTTAAATATCATAGATATTGTTTTCGAATATAAAATAATATTGAGTAGATAGATTCTTATATTCCACGCTTATAATTTCCGATTCAATTATGGCCAACGATCTCCATAGACATATGCACTTTTATTAAAAGTGACTCACCATTTCCATTGAAAACACGAGTCGAGGGAACGACAGTCAGGGCCATGATCCCGGCTGATCGTCAGACACACTTGCAGATTCGCGTTTCCATAATCCTGAAAGTGCAAATAAAATCGTACGTTAGTCGCGTAAATGTCATGAAGAGACTCATACATTGCATCGCGTTTTTGTGCTCGTACATATATAAGAAATGTGTGAAGAGGAAGAAATTCCGAGAGCGATAGATTTTTCGAGCGAAAGTCGAAACAACTGTCTGCACGCCCTAATTGTAATTATTGCACAACCGCACGGACGTTGTAGTTTCTCGGAATAATTATATAATTTTCTAATCATTTCAGATACCTTCGTCAAAAATCGTACAACCTAATCAGCCGCTTCTCGACTTCTCTTTGTTTTTTAAGTCATTTCAATTGAAGGAAAGTTTGCAATAAGATCTTCATTAATTAAGATGTAGCAATTAGCATTTAATAAATGGGGGCGCGAAAATGCAAAAACATTCTCTTTTACACAGGATTGCGAGTTATGGAGAGATTAATTAGTCGCGAATATCTTTTCTCTCAGACTTTTTCGATACTTTCTATAATTCATCAACATAATTTCTGCAGTTAACTTGTTTAATTGTGCTACTTGTTTAGCTATTTATTAATTAATATTGAATTATTTAAGACTTTTAGACAAATCTATTATTATATACAATATTATATGCGTGGAATAAAATAGAATTTGGCGGTACGTATTTTTTTTTTACTAATTGACAGTTATCCACGTGACTAAGAAATTTGTGACGACACTGTCGTGATATATCATCCACGTTCGTACGTTGAAAGAATTATTATACGCGGATGGTGCAGAGTGGGCTTTTAGGCGCCGAACGTTTGTCGCGTTTTAAACCGCAGAAAGGTATTAAACCTCCTTAAACATAGTTTTCATGACGCGCCCGCGACGGGCGAGCTAATTTCGTATCCCGGATTTCTGGTCTGACGATAGTCTTCCCGCAATTTCTTGTCTGTCGTCCCCACAAACTTTTAATTGTTCTGTGAGCGGAAGATATTCGATGCGCAATATTTCCGGTAAATCGCTTGGATAATAATTTTTTTAAATGCCACTTTCTCGACTTCTCGAAATATTACTTGCCGCTCGCTTAAAATTTTACCTTAAATTTTGCAGAATCTTTAATATAATATATGATAAAGAATTAATGTTCCGCTTTTATATTGCAATCTACGCTTTGTATTTATTTGCACATTCATTATCTTTATATCGGTATCTTAAAGAGATATCTCTGTGGAAACATTATCTTCCGAGCGATATATAAGATAATAAACATATTTATGATAGATATCTATATTTACCGATAAAATAAACGCATTTGTTAATTTTATTATGTATGTATTTTATAATTGAATTGTTTCAGAACTCATAAAAGAACTTTCGCTCAACAATTTTCTTTGATTTCAATTGATGATATCACGTTGTATAAACATCATAAATTAATAATTTAACTATATGCACGTACAATAATAATTATGAAACATGATGTAATATGAAATTATGCGTGGCTTTCACTTTTTATTCAAAATCATTCAAGTCAAATCTCTTACGTCAAATAGTTTTCAACTTATTACTTGTTATAATTTTCTCAAATCAAAAGTATTACTTCAAGTTACGAAACATAATTATACTTATTGATAAAGGAAATTCTCGGAGATCTTTATTGAGGTCCACGTGCGCAAAACGTCTACCAATCAAACAGTCCTTCGACAAACTGATTAGAGGAAGACAAAGTGAATATAAGTGTTCGAGCGAGTGAGAAAAATCTTCACATCGCAGTCGAATCAAGATGAAAGCACGTTCCTCTTCGTGACAGAAAACCACCTCGGCGAGCTCGAAGGGATCACTTAGAGGCTACTCACGTACAGTGTAGGGAGACTCGGCGGCGCGGCGGTGTCGTCGTTGAATGGAAAGTAAAGTCAGTGACTTCGCGCGAGCTCAGAAACCATGGCCTAATTTCAGAAAAACGATGAACGCACGAACGTGTCGATAAATCGCGCGAAATTCCGCACCGGAAAGCGCCAACGTGACTTACATCGGAGTACGTCGATTCGACAATGTTAAACTGGATCGATATACAGTGTTTCTGATAAGCTCGACTGTCTGATAACGAATTATAGTACGCCCATACGCTCGTTGCAGGAATTAGAACGACGAAATATCACGCGCGACGCCTCCACAAGAATTAATTATCCGGTTGATTACATACAAGGTGCCTCGAGTTTCCCATATTTTCTTTTTCATTCAAAGATTTTATAAAGTAAATAATTTTGCCTCTTGGAATATGACAAATAAAAAATTAATTATTTGCAATCAAATAAATCAATTTTTGAATCTTTTTGTTATTTAATGTGTGTGAGAAGATATAATGTTAATGCAAATATTTTAATGTAGCCCAGATGTCACGTTAGATTTTCTAAAACATATGTTCGTACATGCGAGTACATAAAGTTAGCAAGTAGCAAGAAGACGGTAGTGAATAATGATCGCGTTCGTCCTTGCAAGGCTAATGCCCTGGTACAACCACTTTCATCTTCGATTATCTATTAATGTCTCCAGAAAATTATTTTACGACGTCGACATATAATATACGCATGAATATTGTAATAATATATTCAAAGCTCTTACACGTGTCTCGTTATAATATGCTTGCAAAGGCAAAATGGAAAATAATACTTGTGCACTTTCAATTTCGCCGTTAATACTGTAAGAACCGGATATTATATTGAATATATTGCATATCACGAGCTCGATCGAGTCGAGAAATTCAATTATAATAATTAGCTCAACTTTACATTCTTGTTAACTGTATGAATGGCTGACGTAATTATATAATACGAAATTACACACTTTATTATGATGAATGTTATTATGTTTTGACATTAGTTTATTATTTGTTTTTACAAAATTTGAAAAATACAATATTAAAAAATCTGAAACCTAAAATTTTTGAGAAATTGATTGAAATTTTGATTTTATTTTATTACAACGAAGTTATATAAGTAGACAAATGATAAGAACGAGATCGAAGTCTGATTCATCCAAATACATCTCATCATACCGCCATAAACGTCATTATTACTTTCCAACGAAAACAAGCTCGATCTGTTTACTTCTTTGCCATACTATAAAAATTCTCGTCACTTGTCACCTACGGGAGACCAAAGAGGAAGGCTCGAGTGCGCTCGAGCTCGAGAGTAACAACGCGTGCTAACTTTCATTTTCACGGTATGTATCGCCAAAAGCGATCGAAACGAAGAATCGTTCGCCAAGTGAAACGCAAGATTTCATTAACGGAACGTATAAATAGTCGCGAGTACACGATGCAATAAAGCGGAACAATCCGGCGCGGGAAAATCCCATCTATCTCGCCGACAAAGGGAAAGAGTTGTTTGCACGGCGACAAAACATTTCTCTCGTGTCGGATCAGATAAGACTGCAATGTCGCGCGCTGTGCACACGATGCACACGGAAAGAAACACCGCGACGTGTCGTATTGCCGTCTCCTTGGCCTTTGGCCTACGATTATGGACACAATGGCTCGTAAACAATAGAGAAATCGTGCAAGAGACCCGCGGCCATTCGCATATTGCGATTCTCCCTTCCATCGTATGACCGCGATATTATGATACATTCAGCTGTATTATGAATTATTGTCTCGACTACCGCGTGTAACGGATGCAATCATTTGCATCTGTCTGGTACAACGTGCTCATCTCTCTGATCTTCATAGATAATATTGAACTTGGCGTAGGCTATTATTAGATTTCTCGCGAGTGTTTAGCAAAATATTTCCCATGCAATCATGTTTAAAATGGTAATAAATTATTTTACGTTATTATATGTTTTTCATTATTATTATATAATTAAAATAAAAAATTAGATGAAATAAAATATATTTTTATTAAAATAATTAATTATTTTATTCTATCATAATAGATACTGCTGAAAGATTCTCTCATCTTTTAATTTAAATAATTATTTTGAGAGTTTAATAGATACATATATATCAATAAAGATTTTATACAATGTTATAAAGTAAAAAATACTCGGAATACTTTTCTTGAGTCAAAGGTATATTCTTATGAATCTTTCAAAGTATACAACTTTAGGAATCTTCGATGTGCGTTGAATAATTGATTATCGTTCGCTTTACCCTTACATTATCGGTATGAGGATGTAATACGATACAACAGGACGCATAACAATTATGAGTAACGTGTGAAGGGTTAGCGGGATACATTAATATCAATTTCCTGTTTTTCCATCAACTCTACTCTTGTTGAGAATTTTTCTCAAAGCATGATATTAACCATGCGATACTTATAACGAGGCTCTTCACAGTATATAAATAGGAGGAAACTAAGAAAAGAGTGAAAGATAAAGAGTCATGTGCATCGTCAAAGTGCAGGCACACGAAGCGAACGAAAAGAATACATCTTGCATATGCGATGGAAAAATCAGATCTTGACGATTCGCAGGATCTTCTTGAAGTTATTCGGGGGCATTATCCTTCCGCGGTTCGTAACTTATTTCGCGTTCTACGTGCTCGAGAGCTCGTAAAACTCCATCGTCATCTCCAAACGAGATTGTATCATGAAACAACAAGTTACAAAGCTTATGCGTCATGCTTTATGCTCGTCTATTTCACCTAACGCGGCTTTAGAGCCCGATAAAGCACGCATGTAAAGCCCAATATATCACGCATGTTTCTCAAACACCCTTGAACGCGTGCGTTTGTCGGCCCTTCTAAGAAACGGTGCTCTTTATGTTTTCGACCATTTGTCACTTTCAACGCGCGGAAACGGCAATGACAACTATACGACGAATTTTTGTACACTCGTCTTACCTTTTAAAGTAATTTATAATCGTCACTCTTTCTTGATACAATTTCTTGATAGCAGCAGTGTCTAAACATGCATCCTTGTCATTACTATATGTAAAATAATTTTAATTGTATATATATATATATATATATATTTTTTTTTTTTTCAAAATGGAATAATGGATTAGAATTGAGCAATACGCGTATTCATGACTGCGTGCTGTAAAAATAACCCGGAAACGCCACACGCATTCAGAATTGATTTCTTTACTATATTGTTTGAGTGACTTGGACGCATCAATGCTTATACCATTCATTTTCCACTTTCTCGTGAATGGGAAATGACCGACTTGAATGTCACATTGCAAAGGTCGTGGATATTCCGTTTGTCTATTCGATGTTAGTTTCTTGCGCACTAAAGAGACAGAGTATATACTCGACAGATTATTATGACGGATTTGTGTATTGTGGACACACGCACACGCTTAATACGCCCACACACCGTTCGCCCATTAAGGCTTTTCTCAATGAATGTATGCACGCCGAAAATATCACCGCACCGGATGACGACTAGAGCTATAACGCGTATTTTTGTCATCTTCTCGCCGCGAAGATGCGGTCTCTCTTTCATGACTCTTTTGCGGTGCAACAACAGGAAGTAACGACTCGCCATGTGAAAATTCACATGAAACCAAACGCGTTTTCAAATGTTTTGAAAACAAATAATCAAGAAAGGGAAACATTTCCGAAGAAATTGAAAAGCAGAAAACAATATTGTAATCTACAATAATATGATTGTTGTAAATATTTTGTACTTTGTCAGTAAATATAAATACCAGAGCTCGATAAAATAACTGATACGATTTATTTAAAATAAAAAATATAAAATAAGTTCCAGAAACTTATTTAAAATATAAACTCGTAGGAGTCGGTAAAATAATGACACGACTTTGAAATAAAAAATAAAAAATTGGTTTCAAGAACTTATTTGAAATATTAAATAAGAAATAAGTCAGAAGAAGTTATTTAAAATAATAAATACTAAATAACTTTTTAATTTTTCCTTTATTTAAAATATATATTTTAAATAAATTTATTTGAAATAAGATCGAGCCCTAATAAATACATAGTTTATCGAAGAAGAAAATAATATTGAAAATAATATAAAAAGAGAAAACGAATCAATTTATGTGTCTGTGTAATATTTGTTTTGATATGTAATGATATTTTATCAATTTCTAAGTAATTAAAATGGAATAAAAGCCGTAAATATCGATGATTGTAAAAAGCGGCGCTTTTGTGCTCACAACTTCAAATTCCGATTAGCATTAATTAAGTTCTTGCGGCTCTTTGTGCGCTGGCATTTCATTTGTCATCGTTGAAACAACAAATGGGAGACATTTGCCTCAAGGGTTTTCCAATACAACATGCCGACCGATATCGCAGCATGCGATTTAGTTGAGCGTGAAATTGATCTCCATTCTGTGTTCGCCCGCGACAATGGGACATATAAATAGAAATTAAACTCGAATGTAGATCGCTATCGTCAGCGGAATCAGATCGAAACAGTCGGAACACCTACGAAACGTGCCTCTCTTTATCCGCGTGTGCTTTTCCAATCCCATTGGTTTAACATTCTTACATGTTATAGAATATATTCTACATTTACTGAAGGGAATAAAGATTATTTAACGAGTTCAGAATTGATTTTTTAATAATTTGTAGCACTGAATTTAATTAATACTTAAATAGCACATTCCAGTATATTAATAATTCGTATATTAATAATTGTAGATTACTGGTCATATTACGTTCGAGAGAATACAATGACAACGGAGAAAAGAAAATAGTCTGCAACATAAACTTCGATCTACGTGTAATAGATAGATAAAAATTACAAGTCGTCTATTTATCATGAATCTAAAGATAGCACGAATCAGTCGAAGAACAATCATGCTATTCTTTGCTTACCATATTTAATTTGTGATTATCATAGCCCATTATGTTGTGAATGAAGTGTGAATATCGTCACGTAAGATCACGAATCTCGAGTATTGTTGCAAATGAATTGATTAAAACTTTACAAAAATTAGAATAAAAGTATGTAAACAATTTTTGATAATTTGAAATATTGAGTATTTTTAATAATAGAATAAAAGAATAGATAAAAGAATAAATAAAAGAATAGTAATAATTGAATAGTATTTTCTTTAACTTCAGTAATTTCTATAATCGTAATTGAATTGTTAGTTTAAAAATTAATAGTTAACTGAAGTAAGAAAATGATAATATCAGAGGAATTTCAAATACTGGGAAGCGCAGTGGGAACGCGTGAAATTTATTGCTATTTTACATTATTAATTTTCAGTAGATATCGGGAAAATGTATAATTAATATAGATTATACAATGTTATCGCTGCTCACTGTTGGAAAAACATCTTGCATAATAAACTGCATATAATGACGCAGTATCGAGTCGCTAACATCCCGCGTTATTATAGATTACCGTTATTGGAAAATCCGTTGTTCGACAATAACGACGATTGCTCAGTCAACCGTCAATTTTACATAGAAAAAAAAACTGAGGAATTAAAAAAGAACGTAGACTTCTGACTATCGGATACTTTTTATTATTGTAAAAAATACGAGTGTTATGGGATTAGAGGATAAGCATAAATAACTCTTTCAGATAACCCAATACAAATTTTTCGAAAATATTGTTACATATAGATTGCCTTTTTATAAACATTTCTCTATATTATTGTGAAAAGACACACGCATGATAACGCAGAGTCGCATATTACGTGAATTAATGAGATAGTTTATACATTAAATGTTGAAGATAAATTAGATACGCCTGTTTCTAGATATAAAAGGTAAAGGCGCTTATGGTATTGTATAGCCCACATTAACCATAATCACAGCTATTAGATCAAAGTTAATAAAGCTACATCCACGCCATTAATTTCAATTTTTATGTATTTTATAAAAAAGTGTTATTAAGAAAAAAATAATAGTAATATTGAAATGATAAAATTGCTAAAATTTTGAGAAATTCATTTCATTTCTTATATTTCGTCAGATCTTTTTCTAACAAGTGCATCATGTAGTAATATTGGAGGCGGAATAATAATCGGAAAGAGAGAGGGAGAGAGAGAGAGAGAGAGAGAGAGAGAGAGAGAGAGAGAGAATGTAGAATAATGAGAAGAACACTGAATGAAGTGTTTGTTTCTGAGTGGCAACTGATTGTCAAAGATTATTTAGATTAATTCAGCCGCATCCTACTTTTGTTTTCTCTACCAGAACATCTATCTCGAAGCACAGTGTGAGTGTTCCTTTATTGGGCCTGTGGTACACGGGGCCTGTTGCAACGAGGCCTCGCTGGCGGAGGCGTGCGATGCGTGGGCGTGCACGCAAGACTTCTCTCGTACACGCTACGTGCCGGCGTTATAAGCACATACAAACACGCACGTGTACATAGATGGACAAATGTAAAGGGTGCTTAAAACATTCCGGCACCTGCGCCGCTACAAGATCTGCCACTCTGCGCGGAAGAAGCTATTCATTGATTCGTCATGTCGCGTTAAAGAGAAGCACCGATGCATATCTGCATGCATTATGCAGCCGATGTCGCGTCGCTTCTTTTCATTACTGGAAATCACGTAGACGTTTTCTTTTTTTTCACCATAAAAAGCTGACTTCTAATACACAACGTATAGCCTAACGCAAAGAATTTTGAAAAAAGAGAGAGAGATTAAAAAAGTAATTTAAATAGATATTCATTTTATATTATACTGGAAATAATTCGGTAATAATGACGAGTTTAGTATGCTTTTCCAAAATATTTGATTTTATTTTTTAATAAATTTATTTCTAACTGTTTTATCAATATTAATGGTCTTTTTATGTGACTTACTTTTTTCATGTATATACATATAATAGTTTTCATAAGAATCTGATAAGAAGTCTGAGGCTTGTGGAAGGGAAAGAGAAAAAAAAATTGACATATGATATAACTCAACTCTCCGAGTTCAACTCTCCAAGCTACCTGAAAAATTCTCACGACCATCATTTCGCTTCACCCGGTACATGGTAACGAACATAAGCCCACCTATCAGCCTCTCGCCCATACATATTACGCACACGCGTGCGGTGCGACTTGAATAATACGACTCGTGCGGTGCGGCATGAGCGTACCTCACTCCTTTAAGAGCGTTTAAAGCTCGAGAGCTGAGAACACACTTTGCGCCAATAATCATCGCCGTGGAAAGCCTTGAATAATTCCGTTGAATAACTCGTCAATTTTTAGCGATAACATTGCTTTGCATAAACCTTTCGGTCGCAATTGCATTTTTTAATTGCAATGCTGCGCTTTATTAATGGTTCGTAAAAAACCGTATTTTAATGAAAGTTAATTTTTGCAAGTACTTCTTTATGCGCGATTTATCAATTTCCTCACAGCATTCAAATATTTACACGGTAATATTTTCATTGACATTATTCCAGTAAAAGATGTTAAACTTTGCAAGTGGGAAAAAGACCTTCTTACGAGTTAAAATAATCGCGATATTCTTTTATCAAAATTCTATCTTTTCTATCTTTTATCAAAATTCTATCTTTTATCAAAATTCATTGTTGGCCATATTGGCAATATTATCTCTTTTTCTCAGCCTCATTATTATTATATCAATCGAATATATTCGTTGAAATCTGTGATATAGTCAGAAACAAATGAGTCTTTTTTAACGCAAAGCGTTATAAAATGAGATTTGTGCGAGATCGAGACTTTTAGATGTGACTGCGATGAACGCATCGAAAATACTAATGACTTGTTTCAGCGAAGGTCTCACGTAGCTATTTTATGATTTTACCAAATTCATCAGATTATCTTATTTAAATTTGATATACTTGTATATCCAGGAGCGCGATTAGGAAACTATTGCACAATGATTTCATACTTTTTATAAAATCATGATCGGCAAATAACTCGCGTTGTATTATTCATAATACTTTTTATTGCTTGGATGAAAATAACGATGATAGAGATTCTGTATATTAATCTGTCTCTCATAACTCATGCACGTTAACTATAAATGAAGCGACTGTTTTTCTTTCCCTCTCTCTTTGATTGAGATCTTTAATTACCTTTTCGGTCATTCAATTAGCGCTTCTTTTCAAAGCTAGAATCACAAACATGTTTAGTATGTTTACCAAATATGACGGGTCACTAATATCTCTACGTATTTAAACATGATTAAAAATTATGTACAATAATATCAATAGAATATCATCTATTTTCAAAACATAAATCTTCGCAATAATAAAAGATATGTATCAATAAAATTATCGTATCGCTTTGTTTAAAAGTGAAGACTTAAAAGTTACTTTGACAATTTCAGCAACAAATATTAGTCTTAAGAATTTTTATATTTTACTTTTAGACTTATAAATATAATTATGTACTAAAAAAATTTCGATGCAACAAGAAAATTGCAACAAAGAACTACTACTAGAAATAATCTACTAAATTAATCTTAATCTTTTACTGAAATGCACAATAGAACTTACTCGTGTAGAATAAAAATAATAAATTCGAATGTAACGAAATTTAAAAAACTGATATTACGATTTCAATCTCTCATGTCTCTAAGAATTACATAAGTTTAATGCAAACATATGTAGTATATGTACGAGTTTAAGACCCGAGTTGTGTTGAGGCGAATATTGACAATTCCTAGTGACTCCATTTACATCTGAATATAAATGTCCGGTATGTCTGTCAGTCATGCGTGCAATGCTCGCTCCGACGATTGTTTATTTTGATAAACGGAGCTCAATGTTCGAAAAGTCACCGCTATTTTAAATAAATCTTGCGGCACGCTCTATAAGAGACGTGTTTTATATTATATATTATGTAGCATGAGACTTTATTAATTGGATGATCCAACGAAGAAAATGTGATAAAGTAAACGGAGTTGAATTGATATTAGAAAATTGACTGTAACGTATATTTGTAACTCGTTGTGTTTTTTATAGAAAAATCTTTATTCATTATTTTAATATATATCATTTAATTTTCGTAATTAAGAATTTATTATTTATATAATAATAGGATTTTTATTTGAGTAATTTTCATTCAATAAATTGGTGTTATTATTCCTTTCTTTCTTTTTCTCTTTCTCAATCAAAGATATGTAAAATGAAAAAAATTACATACATACCTACACACACATATACGGTAAAAGATTCATTAACTCGACGACGTGGACGCCGTCGTCGTTTCACTGCGCGTGATTATCGTCATATGGATAATTACGGGGGCAAGTGCAACGGGAACAAAAACTCGGTCAAGAAAGGTAACTAAGCGAGGAGAGATTTATTTCGTGCTGACCGACTCGCCGGATGTATTCTACTTGAGCCTCTCATTATTGTACATGTATGGTCGTGTTGCTCGTGATCGATTTTTCATTTTTCATACAGTGAAGCGATCACACATCAACGGTATTTGTTTATAGCACCATATACATGTGAGTGAAAAGTGGTTCATGTAAAATAAATTATGACCACGTCAGGAATATCAACCGTTTCTTTGTCAAAAGAATAGACTGCGTAAAAAAAGGAATTTGAAATAGTATTGTTAATACGTAATCTTTGGAATTTGATTATTGTAAATATGTGAATGCGAAAGTCGAGAATAATAAGTATTATATATTAATTTGTTCTCTTTAGGCGTTCCGTCTTTTAATTTAATCTAATTGAATTAAAGAATCATTTTATGTTTGCATTAGCTACAATGGATGTAATTAATTAAAATCATATCAATTACATGTACATACGAATTGCCGATCCGTATAAGCTTAATTAAAAAGATCCGCACAATTGATTTAATTTAAATTTACACATAACAAGGAGTAGCGCATTTTCCTCTTATATTGATTAGCATATTTGCTTCATGAACAATGAAATGAAAGATGAATACAACTAATGAAAAATGAATACTCGCAAATAAGAAACTTCATGAAAGGATTACGTAGATTACCGAGAAGCGTATGCCAACATGATTATGTTTTGTGCGATGACGTCGTTCTCGGTGTCTCAAAGAGATATTTCCATAGTTGTCAAAAGCGTAGCTTGCGATTATTTACACGACTTAATCGAGCTCAGAAATAATGTCAAGGTCTTGGCATTGCGAATAACGTGTTACTCACTTTTTACATTTTACATTCATAAATGCCCATCACGTACGTTATTATACGTTAAAGCAAACGCGAATGTAACTGGTAATTCATAAAAATAAGTATTATTTTTAGAAGAGATTCGAGAAAATTTAAATACTTGAAGAAAATAAAATGCAATAAATAAAGTAAATATTACATATATTAATTTATTTGCATATGCACGTAAAAATAAAAATAACATTTACAAAATAAAAACTTGCCATGTCTATGTTTATTTCTATGAATGTTGTGTGGATGTATTTCAGAGATTGCTAGGCAGATGGAAGAAATAGCTACTTAATGGTTCGATGAGAAATCTGTTACTTATGACGACAGCTGCATCCACACGTGAGCTGGTATCATGAGAGTGCACACGTTTCGTCCTAGAAAACTTAAGAAGAAAGTGAAATCGGACCGACATTTGCATTTTCTAAATATACGAATATTAGTATCGATGTGTATTAGTTTCGATTTGTTTTCATTTTTTTTATATCTCTTTATTATTAAAATTTATTTATTTTTTAATATTTATTGCACAACAAAAAATAACTTTTTTTTAACACCGGAGAATTTTAAAAAATTCTTTAGATGCTTGTATAATACGAAAAAAAATCCTTAATTCAAATAAACATAAAATTGGAAGCTATTTTGTAAATTAATTTTTTACAGCTTTGAAGCTGTAAATTTCTCAAAATTGTGAAGCAATTTGGAAATCGAATTCATAATCAGTCCAAAAAACTATGAGAAATGACCTTGTTTTGGTATTTTTTTTGTCAAACAGTGTTATTAATATTTTGACAATGAAATTCTATATGTATATTAAAAAATGATTGTTCAATCAAAGCAACTTCAATAATTTAATGAACAGAATGAATTGAAACTTCTTAATAGAGAAAGAAATTTATAATTTCCAAGTATGATTGCATCTATTTTTTAAGAACACGGAGCTTCGATGAATGATATTGCAATTTATGCTGCACATTAACATAGGAATGGCATACGAGTGATTGTGTGCTAAATACTCTCTTTTGTTACAAACCAAATAGACTGGATGTCGCAACATCTGTTATGTAACATTGCACATGTGCATTGACGCACATGGATCACAGAGATCGGCTCCATCAGGCGGGAAAAAAGACGGAGATGAGGTTTGTTTGCACCTGCTACTGCATTCTCCAAGCGCAGCGAGAGCTCGTTATATGGAAATATCTCATTAATGGCCGATAGAAAATGACGAGTTGTGACGATGTCATCGATAGTAAAAGCCCACGCAAATTAATACATATACGTGTTACGTTCGAATTATCGGTTTGGCGTAAATAGCTCGAAAGTGTATTCAATTATCTACGCATTATCGAGTTAATATAATTACATATTTCTATTTTTTATCTTATTAGCAATTGTACTTTCTTCCTACCCACGTGTCATAAAATAAAACAGTCGCTTTTGATGTTTGTGCTAAATAAATGGATTACGTCGCGTGTCTTACACGATGTTTCAGCTTTTACATTTATGGCATGCAACATTATACGTTAGACTCTCCGACAATTGCGTAAACTTCGCCGAAGTGCAAAAATATTCGTTTCTGCGATGCCGAGTGTTAATCGAAATGTAAATGACGATGGCGAACTATCTTCTCGAGTATTCCTCACTATCGCTTCGGGGCGCAACGCGCTGTTATCACGGCGAGTAGGAGTATTGTGTCGTAAAGCGCAGTTAAATCATGCTTATTCGTTCTACGCGGAAACGACATTTACGCTGTCTTCGCTTTAATGGCGAACTAATCCCCGGGCAATTATGGCGGCCTGTGTAATCCAGCCTGCGAGAGCATTAATTATGTGAAACAGAAAGAATCGCACACACGCTGGAGGCTGCTGCGCGCCTTCATTCCTGAAAAAGATATGAACACAAACGGGCGTGGAACACTACAAGATGTATGTAGATGTATGTTTATTTTGTTGTAAAGTCATTAGTATTTATTACAATCGATGATCTTTTGTTATTTCGAATTTGTTCAAATTTTTTCTTTGGAAGAGAAGGCATATTTTTTAAATTTCTAAATCTATCTTTTGCTGTATGTTGTTAATTTCAATTTTCTTATTAATTCTTGTAAAATTTTATTTATTAATTCTATTTTCTGAATTATAAATTTTATTTCATCTATATATTTAGCAAATAATTTCTGCAAATATTAAAATTATTACGAAACTTTTTTTGTATGTATTTCAAATTTCTTTTTTTAATTAATAAGAGAGTAACGTAAATAATTTTTTCATTGCTGCATTTACTTCGAATTAAGTTGAATAAAAATCAAGAATTTAGAGAAGAAAGTATTTTTCACATTTCAGATTTTCATTTTTATACCCAATTTTTGTTTTCAAAAGGAGATATTTAGTAAATATTTAGTAAATGCCAATCACTTATGCGTTCCAATTATTAATAACATTTCCTACATTACGCTTGCAGATTTAATCACACTGCTGTCATTCGTAATGATCGTGACTCGATGTTTAACATGCGCGTGCTCTTATAAAGGAGATGGTGCACGCTTTGGAGTGTCATAGGTTTGTAGGAAAGATTAGTGTACCACCAGTTAACCAGCAAAACATGCTCGACAGTATCTCTCTTGACATATCTGTTTGTCAAAAATATATTTGTTTTTTTATGATAAAAAGATCCGTATACCGTTTGGCAATTTGAATTAATATAATAAAGTGATTGCGTGCAGAAATGCCTTATCAAAAGATTTACGTTCAAAAATAACGTTCGTAATAAAACCAATATATGAGATATGGACCTATCATAAGGGTGTCTGATAACATGTTTGATATACGTATAAAGAGATAAGTTGCCATCAAGCATATCTAGAATATAAATAACGATGCAAGCGTTCGTAAATAGACGTTCTAACGCTGTAGCGCAATATGCAAATTGGAAATTGTCGTGGGTGTCCTGTCTGCGATTGAAATACGATAATCATATATATATATATATATCGTGCAAAGCTGATCACATTGATAATCCCTTTAGGCTAATGCGATCGTCAGATAATGACCGTATTACTGAGAAAGAATATTTAACCAATATTTCAAATTCCATAGGTAATAAAAAGAAAAAAGTCAATAAAAATTAAATTTTTTTATTACAAAAAAACAATATATGTAATGATAATGTCTCGAGAACTTTTTTTTTCTTAATACGAATATTATACGATACAAACAATGTATCATGTTATTGCGACATTAATACGCCATTTCTAAATAATGATTTATCGTAAAACAATAACATAATCGACTTCATATAGCACGGGTTATTGACTCTTTGGTCGACGTTCCAGCGATTAACTGATGTGTGCAATAAAGCACACAGCATGCGTGAAATAATTATTCAATTAAATCAATAAATGCATTTAATAAGATTCGTGACTCTGGTTATGAAATAATAACACAACGCGGCAAAATCGCCGCAATCTATCCCGGATGCTTATTATAACATGCCACAGCGAATAAATTTAATTTACATTATTGCTGTCAGGTAGTTAGTAGAAATAGGGTGCGCTTAAGATTAGCTTTAGATCTTAATTTAAGATTCTAATCGTTTTAGTAAGCTAATCGAAGCCTTCGTAATATAATAATCGTTTAGTGAACATTATGCTTTTAACTGAAATATCTTAGTTGAAATATTAATCTTTCTTTATGCAGAATGTCAACTATATCTGTCTTTAGGAGATGTCCACTATGATATTTATAATATTAACGTAATAGAAGAAAACCTTAATTTCGATTTAAATAAATCTAATCCACGTTTGAGCTACGATTTAGAAAAAACTTTTTTTTTTAATTATAAAACGCATTTCAATTCTGACATGTTGAATAAAAAAAGATTTAATTATTATTCGTTAAAATGATTGATAATTTTTTTATTGCAAAAAATTTCTTTATCTTTGTTGAAATATATATATATATATATATACATATATATATATATATATATATTCGAAGTGAACTAAAGAATTATAATTATAATCTTTGATTAAATATGTATCTCTAAACGATAGCATTCGTTTTCTCAAATGATTTTTTTCAACCTGTTTTTGACTTTTACCTGTTTTTTCTTTCAGATAAATCATTCACAAACGGACCTATCTTACTTCCAGAAGCACGAAAATGATAATACTAACCTGTTAATTCTTTTCATCTTCACTCGCCACCACCCGCATCATCGTCCCGATCGATCTGCGCGCGATCGTACGCTACAATAACGATGACGATGACGAGGACGGCGGCGACTTTACGCCGATCGATCGATCCTGTACGGTCGCAATTGTCGGCGAGATCGCGCGCGACAATTTCCACTCACACTGGTCCCCGCACAGTCTCGGAGAGGTGACTGGGAGATTCTGTGGACCGACGGTTCTGGTTCACGACTGGTTCTTCTCCTTCTCCTTCGGCCTCTGGCCCCTTCCATCGGTGCAGCATAATACACCGTTCGCAGCAAGAGACGCGGAAAAAGAGACGCGGGTAAAAGGGCGGCTATGCGCACCAAGAGAATCGAAGAGAGAAGGAAGAAGTGGATGAGGATGCTGGAGTTCTCGACAGGTTGCCCCCCCCCCTTCCCCATGTACTCGAGGAAAAGAGACAAGACGGGGTGGAAATTCTCGGACCCACTACTTGCCGTAGGGATCGGTAGGGTCAGGGACGGATTCGCGGATTTTGATTTTGCTCTTTGCGTTCCTATTCAGCAAAATATGTATTTCATCTATAAATATATTATTCATTTAATTTTAAAGTAATATTCACTAATTGAATTTGTTCGATAGGAGATTTTTACTATTTGAATTTATATTTATTTAATTTAATAATTGGATTTATATTTCAATCCATTCAATTTTTTACTTTCACAGCAAGCGTTTTAGCGTAATGATAGAAACGCTTCGCTTTTTATTATACATTTGATTAAAAAGTTTTGCCATTTAAGAGTAAAAAGAAGATCATTTTTTCATCTCTTAATCTAACTTGCGTGGATATCTTTGTTATATAAAATTACTTTATATAATATTAATATTAATAGATTTTCTTGATTTAACTTTTAATATTTAATTTTTTTAACTTCATGAAAATGTTTGTTAAAAATGATGTAATAATATTGAAGAAATAATGCTGAATACCTCAATGAAAAAACATAAAATAACTATGATTTTTAAAATTAAGAGCAAATATTTGAACGAAATAAATTGGTTTAGAACTATAAATACGATATGTAAAAAAAAATTTTAAAAGTGACTTAAAAAGTAGCAAGAATATGTCAAGAATGAAATGGGTGACATTAAAAAAAGGAGCATTCCATTGGCAAATCTTCGGCCCTGAATAGGGCCGTTCGGAACTTTACACCCCACTACCTGGCACCGACGTGACCCGACGAAGTCGGAGGTTCTTAGCTTTGTCCCAGGTAGAAAACCGATAGCTCCGAAGGCTGTATATTTTAAAATAAAAATCTTTTCTGTAAAGATTTGTCGCTGAAATCTCCTGATAAAATTCTTCACAATTTTTCTTCTAATTAGTTACTACTAATTTTATTTTATCAGGAAAATGTTTTCTATCATACAACAAAAAAGTTATATGGACTAAATGTCGATAATTATATTATTATACTGATTATAATGCGGCTATAACAATTTTCTTTCATAATTATTTAGTGTATACATTATGTATGTAAATTACATACACGTCTCTTAATTAAACGGTAGCCTGAAATGTTTGCAATATGGCATAAAACCAATCAGCAACAGGCAGTCTAATGATGACTTGTTTCTCGTCAAGTGCCAAAGTCAACAAAGTTTAATAAAGCAACTGCATAGCAGTGGCAATGACCTGGCCATGTAAGCATAAATTCAGCAACTCGATTGGCTCCAACTGGTGCACTTAGTAATTGCAAGACTTATAAATTGATTAATTTATTGACAGACTGTCAAATTACTAGCAATATGTGTAGAGACAAGAGATTTTAATATTATGTTAAAATATCAAATTTATTCTGTTATATCAATAAATGAATTTCAACGTTCTTTTGCTGGACCGTTTAGATAATTAAATTTTCTATGTGTAGAATATATTTTTTCATTTTCCTCTCATTTGCGTGCGGCAAGTCGATTAGGTCCAGCTGGAGCACTCCACCAGCCATACAAATAGATCTTGCTCTCGTACCTCGTAGTGATGCTATCTTTGTCCGTTGAATCGCTGTTCCGTATTTAAAGAGCACGGGTCAAGTACCCGTACTAAACATTCAGACATCATATCTGCGTACGATGATGACATCAAGTAATTACATATACATAATTATCGCTTCCTTACATGAAAAAAACGATTTTGCTAAAGTATCTAAAAATTTAGCTAAATGCAGATTTTAAAATAATTTTGTTGGACTATCAAAATTATTATTATTATGTAGAACACTTAAATGTAATATGCAATGCTGCAAAGTTTTGACATTCTATATAGCAACCAGTTTCAGCGTCCTACATAATTTATTTGATGAGTTTAACAAAATTTAATTTTAGATCTGTAAAGTTTTCAATATTTTAACAAAACTGCTCTTGTTATGTAATCTTTCGCAAAATATTCACAAAAATCTTTATAAATCAAACAAAAATTGTGATTCGTATATTCATATTATCTTTATAGCAGTATTTTAATTCATACACGCGCTGTTGTTATCAAATAACTAACTTCAATGACGATAGTAATTAAGTCATTTTTAATAAAATGTAGCGCTTTTGGCTTCGATACGTGTGCCTCAATCCACAATCACTGAATGAAAAAAAAATCTGGAATTCCCAGTGGGTGGACCAGTTTCCCGTCTCCTAAGATCTGCATGACCGTTGTGTCCTTTCACGATGAACGCATATCACTTCTTCGAGTTTTACGAAGAGCGGCGTGCGTTGCATCGTCATCTTTTTTTTCGTCAAACTCCCTTTTCGGCCATTACTTTCACTTTCACACGTTACTTTGAAACTATTCCTTAAATAGACATCCAATTTCACATTTCCAAAACATTAAAAACTATTATAATTTGAAAATAAGATATAAACGCAAGTAGTTGTTATAAACAAACTCACTATATTAACAATATTTTGTTATACAAAATGTTTATCAATATTTTTAACACTATATTATATTCGTTAAATCAAAATAATAAAAGACTATAAATACAGTGTATAAATAAAAAAATAAAATAATATGCATAGCAAATAGAGGAATTAGTAATAGAATATCAATCAGATACGATTCAAATCATTTTATTTTCAAAGCTTTTTATGCACATGTAACGATCAACAATACTGTCCTGGTGATCATAAAGGAGATTTTTTTTTTTTCTCTTTTTAATGCACACCGCAATACATTCAACTCTTCCACGATCGTAGTTTCTCTCTCCGTCTTTTATTTGTTGCAATAATAAAGTAGTCAAGAATTAAATGGTTATTTGTCCGTACATTATATAGAGAATATACCTATATTCCGTTACACACGTAGTTTCTTCTTGTAATCAAACGGCAAGTCGCGCGTGAAAATCGCTCGTACAATAAATCGTCGTAATACTGCTCGAATTACTTCGAGTAAACGTATCGAGAATACCTGATTGTACTCTAGATAGAAACGCACATTATTAACACCCACGAACATTCTCGACGAGAGAAGCCTAAGGATACGTTGCAGTGATATTTATATAACATTAATTCGAGTTGCATTAGCAATAAAGATCACTGCACATTTCGTTTTCTAGCTTATATTACGCTCGACTATGTTGGCAATATATTGTAGAATTACTTCAAGGATCATCGAAATCGAATATCAGGAACTGTCTTCCTAACATCTTTGAATATCCTTCCCGTCTCTTAAATATCATAATTTTACATTAAGATTTTTGAATAGTGAACGAGACCGCGCGTAGTGTTACGGGACATATGAATCTTCTTACGTAATAACGCAAATAGAGAATTCCCATCCTTATAGAAGTATATAATATTTGAAAAGCACTTCCTCCTTTTTCCCTGCATCCGCATATCCGCATATCTACATATTTCTTCTATGCGCACTTTAGCTATAAGATATTCACTTTAGCTTTTGCGATGGAGAATATTAGAAACTTACGTTCATTTTTCTACTTTGAAAATCGAAATTCATTTTACATTCATTTTATAATTTATATTAGAAATAAACGTCATAAGATAAAAATATATAATATTATTCATTAAAATATGAAGAATAGATAATATTTTCCCAAATTTGAGGAGACTTGATCATTTCATTTAATTTGAGTCTGAAAAAATTTAAATTTACAAAAAATTCTGTGCGTGCAATTCGAGAAATTTTGGAATGACGTATTGCTTCCTAAACTTTGTAAAATGATAAAAAGCGATTGCCTAAAAAATATAATATAAATACGTATATTCGTCAATGAGTGGTATGGACTTCTTGACTCTCGTGAGAGAAATTAATCGTCGACGATAGTCGAGGAGACACGGAAAGATGTTTATTGTACAAGCTTTTTCATTGGGGACCGACTATCTTCGTTAGTAGTGATTACGGGAAGGAGTTACATGATTTACAAACATGTTAAATACCTGAGAAGAACGTGATCACGAGCGCTAGCGAATTAATCGCGCGCTACCCTATTATATCGTTCGTATAATTTTTTCTTACAATGACACGACTGCCACTACGTTGTTAAAATAATCGAGATATCTATATAAAAATCGAAGACTTATGCGAAGAGCTACGATGACAACGGGACAAAAACGTACACGTATGAAAAAGTAAGAGTTCAAATGGACACATCGAACATTTTCTCTCCCTACAAATTATGTAATGTTCAAATTGATATTCCACATAGTCGTTTAGCATCTTCGAAACATGGCCTAAGCATATTACAGAAATCCATCGAGAATACGATCGCTCCATTTATAATGTGCGAGTAATTAGCAAATAGTCATTCGAATGACAAAAAGGTTTGTTAACATTGCTATTGTGTCGATACAATGAATGCAGATTTAAAATTACAATTTTTGTATCAACAGTATATTTACTTGCTGAATATTTTGCCGAAGATTTACATAAGTTCAACAAGAAAAGTAAGAATTTTATTTATTTAATAAATTATTCAATAGAAATTTCAATTGTACATAATTCTAAAAGTAGAGAATAATTTTTGTAGATTTATAATTCTTTCAAGTATAGTTTATCGGACAATCTAATAGAATTGTTTTCTTTTTATAGAGCAACTGTCGTTTGGTTTCAAAAGATGAATAACTTGTTTCTGCTACATGTCGAAAATCGTATTTATAACAATAACAAAATATCGCGATGATTAAGATAATGAATGTAAATGAATGTAACGAAGAATGTTAAGTTTTTTTACCGGTGATTGTATTCCATAGAATTATACCACGTAATCTTTCATTTTCTAAAACATATTTTTAGTCATAGTTGACATTCAATTTTCCTTTAAGATATTGCATTTTCTTGGTCAGTCAACTGTCTTTCCGTCCATTTACGTAACTTCGACGATGCGTAAATGGAATAATAAAAGTATGCATGTTTCAGTCAGAGGCAATGACCTAGAGTATCCCGAAAATAATGTATGCCAGTAACAGTATTCCAGTATCGAAAAAATTTTTAGCTAATTATTTAATATATATTGATTTTTACTAAATAAAAATTTTATTCAAGATTCTTATCGTTTATAACTTTCATAAATTTAATTATATTTGATGTAAAAATTACATTAAATTTGAGATTAAATTTTCATTATAAAAAAAATGAAGAGCTTATGATAACGAAAAAAATATTGCAGAGATACTTATTCTTTAAAATTCTTAGAGCATTCATAAAGTAATTTATTTATAATATTTATATGATATTAGAATTTTAATAAAAAAAATTGTTTTAATGACACATTATAATGAACATTATGATATCATATAAATATCACTGATATCTTTAATTTAATGAACAATGTTAATAAAATTTACACATCAACAATAGATAGTGAAATTACGAAATGACATGCAATTTCAAATATTTGTTAATTATATATGCCGCGTTAATTATCGAATAATTGTTACAACACATAGATAATACGACATAATAGGAATATCGCATAATATTTACAATGATATGTGATAAGTGACAATACGCAGATAATGTATGCAGATTTTGTATGAGTCTTCTTCACCATTTCTTACATGAAAATTTCTCTATCCAGCACATGCGTATGAATAGAAAAAAAGACAATAAACCTGCGAATGGGATTATATAAGGTAAACAAATAAAAAATCAATTTACAAATAAATATAAAACATATATTTAAATTAAATGCCACAAAATATCTTGCTTTGCGATAAACTTGACGTCAGAGTGTCCCTTTTTTAGTTTTTTCCACGTGAAATTACAGTGCCAAAGAGAAATAAATCAACTATCAATTTTTTATAACGGTAACGTGCACCCGTTTTAACAATACGCTAAAGAAATTATATATAATACGTCGGAAGAAGATATGTCGGAAATTAAGTGAACGTTATACGCGCTATATTTGAAGAATCTATAAAAAAAAAAAAAAATTCGCTAAAAGTCACGGCAATCTAATTCGCCGAATAAGTCCTTCCGATCTCATCGATATATATTCAGTCTTCATCAATTTATCATTCTACCGTGTATCAATTCACCGCACCACAGTTTCACGCGGATTCGTTAGAATTAATTAAAATACTAGTCGTTTCGTGCCGCGTGCGCGCTGACGAAGCAAGGGGGAGTCGAGTCGAAGAAAAATACAATTGTCGCCTCTCTCATTTCTCTCTCCTCTTTGTTCATTTCTCTTTTTTTCAGGATTAAATAAAATTTTCTTATCCAAATGCGTTTTGTCTCCATAAAAAATAAGCAAATTAAAAGAAATTCATAGGAATCCATTTTGATTGAATTCAGGATTAAATTACAATTTTATTTTCTTCCATTCGTTTCTGATAGTAACACATCAAAATTAAGACATAAATAGATGTAAAAAATATTTTAATGATAACATATGTATATTTATGTCTTAACTTTCTTTTAGCCGTTTAAATAAATATATGAAAGAAAGATTTGATGATTTTAATTAATACAGAATAATACTTAATTGGAATTTTGGAAAATAAATTTCTATGAATCTCTTTCAATCTCTTCCTTTTTTATATAGTTCAGGAAGATGCAGCACCGGTCATTTTCTATATTTTACTGGTTGTAAGAGTATAAGAAATACGCTTTCTTAATGAACGAACATGTTACTTATAATAGTTAACAAAATTATTATTGCTGCTAAATCGATCATGGATCGTATTATTGCTCTACGAGAGCTTGGACAATAACGTGAAAAATCCGTGACTCCTCCAATCGTTGAGCCACTATTAGCCAAAGAGTAAATTCTTTAATGTTTGTTATTATGTCGGAAACATTTCTTGAGACCGCTCATAATCCATTGATACGATCGTGAGGCGCCGAGCAATGAACACACTAACTGTGGTACATACAAGTGGCTTTCAGGAAAACAGGAAATCGCCGTCGTTTCGCGTATGGACGTAGCATTTCGCGACATTTCGTTGATTCGATTATTTCGCTGGGCTAATTTGTAGCTGCCTGTTTCTCATCTGACGTTAATATCGAGCGACTAAAGTTCGGAATTAAAGAATCGCATTCAATGTTGAACGTCGCCGCGCAATTTTCCTTTATTTCCACGATTCTTATGTCAAGTGGATGACGCTAAGGATCAGGAGGATCACAACTAATATTAAATGCGGCACTATACGCACGAAATTACGTAGATGAGACGCCTGTGAAGCAATTAGAGTTTCATTTGTGAGTTCCAGTGAATGCCTCCTCCCCCCCTCCCTCTGCAATATTTGCACAGATGCATATACATCATATGTAATATACGTCCTTATGCAGCTATGCGGCTAATTGATATTCGTAGGTATACGCGAGTAATTATCTGCTTACACGATTTATGTACAAGTTATCACGATTTCAGGTAGCCGAGAGGATCAGTAACGACGATGTGAAGCATCGTTTTATACTGCGCGGTAACGATATTCAGCGCTTGTTTACATTCAATATAATATAACGCACGTACACACAAACACACACATGCATACATTCCATATTCCTCTGCCCCTTGACGTTTTTCAAATAATTATCGCAAATTAGCCTAATTTTTATCTTAATCATTTCTCAATTTTTTTTTTTACTACCAATAAAGAAATTTGTTTATTCATGCGAACAACAACTAAGCGAAACAATGCAGATTGTCTCCGTAGAATTAGTAATTTTTTTTTTCTCACAAGGCGAAATCGATGGGAGACTGCATAAAAAGCGTCTCTTACGCACAAGATGCACTGTCTGTCTACCACTAGGAAAAGAATAGAACGCGCTACGTCCTTGCCGCCGAACACATATAGAGACACATCTACAATTATCTTACTAATCATTAATAGTTAAATATCACAATCTATGATAAGAAATCCGCGTATATGCGTCTTGCCGCATCGCTAGCTATCCGCGCGTTCTTCACCGTCGGAAAATTGCAGTTCACAGAGATGCAAATCAACGAGTACGTACAAAAATAAATAATCGTCTTGGGTGAATACAGCGGGATCGTGTAGCTCACTAATCTGTCTTGGGTCCGCGTGCAAATCTACGTGGTACGCCTACGATTTATTCGGAGCGATCGATCAATCGTCCTAAAAACGAAAACGAAACGCGCTAAAATTAAAATAGGCCTGAATCTGTAGAAAAGAAATTTATCGATCGATTTTTGAAAATTTCTCATCTATATACAATAATATATATTAATTTAATTCTCATTTATGTCATACATCTGACACAATTCAATAATTATATAGCAATTAAACAGTAACAGACTTACACTGCAATATTTAACTATATACAAATATAACAAATTTTATTCGTTTTGTAGCCTAGAAATAAGGAAGGATAAAGACCTGGCATTTTATCAGCGCTTTAATCAGTGGGATAATCGATCGTGCCAATAGTCGTTCGCGTAGATTTATGCGGACTTTTACTGATGAGCGGAAATTAATACAAATTTACTAGTGAAAAGGCAAATAGATGAAATAAATTTATGATAGCTTCATCAAAACATTCCATTTAAAGATAAATTATCAATTCTGATATTTATCGTGTGTGTGTGTATATATATATATATATATATA
>NW_017259194.1:587495-590880 GCF_001594045.1 Atta colombica | reverse complement strand
TATATATATATATATATATATATGTATGTACAATTGAGATTGTACAACTATATGTATATACAATCTGTTTATATCATGGAGAAATAAATCAATGTTTTTTTTCTATGCAAAAACTATGTTTTTATAGAGGATACTAAACGCTTTTTTATATACAATATGGGATAGATAATCTGCGATCTATTTACAAAATTTATGCATAATTCAGTAAAAAAATGCACTGTGAAAACAATTGCGTACTTATAATTTTATCGTTCGTAAAATTTATATGCAATTATTAATTTTTCATTTAATTAAGTTCAATCTGGTTCAAAATGTAAAAATTATAAAGAATATTGCATAAATCATGATATTTTTCTCTGTTAAAAGAACATTTTGAATCTTTAAAGAGCCCAGTAAATAAACTTTGTATTAAAAATAATTTGTAATATCGTGGCTTAATAATTTTAATCCTGACTATGATTATGAAATCGAGATGTATATCAAACAACTTCATAATTATATTTTTAGTAGAAAGATCTAATGAAAGATTTCAATCAAAGGTCGATTTATAACAGAAATATCCCTGATACAAAGCACAAACTCTTACCTTGCAAAGCACTTCGAAATCGCCTAATAAAAAATTCGTTTCCGTAATCACTGTAAGAGAGTCGTGAGAGTCACGTGTTGTTAAGAAAACAGGACTGAAGAAGTGTTCTGCGACGTGATGAGCCGTATAATAAAACTCTCAGTGATATACCGTGAGGATTCTATAAATTATGATATCGCAATGTTGTTATGCATTCATTCATTCACTGTTATCGAGACATGCTCTCGATTATTCTCGTATCTGTTTATCTCTCTTGATCTCTTTGTATCTATTTTACATTATAAATTCAGCAAATAAACGGAAATAGAGCATCAACCCGTTTCTTCTTTTTATGAAGTTCCATGAGTTCAGGTACACGCCCACATACGCGATCATCATAGGCCGTTGATCGAGAATTCTTCACGATCTCGATACTCCACGGCAATCAGCGCATTCGTGATCTGAGTCTGACAGATTCGTGCTGCGCGATATTAGTAGTGAAAGATCACATCGCGCATTTCAAGTTGGACAAGAGGTTGTCGCAAGGTGATACATCACAATTGATCTCATTGCGCGAAGTAATCATACATGATAGCGAAAATAAGAGTTTTCCCCCCTCGACGGGCTGTGGACGCAACATCGACTGTGTAGCGACGATGATTAGGATAATGACGTGGGCGACGATGAAGAAAAAGGGGGTCGCATGAAGATAAAGAGGTAGACAAACGACGCCCGCGGCACACGGTCCTCAGCCCGGAGTGGGTGGGGTCTTATGTCAGTGAATATTGAAGTTGTATTGTTTGCGGCTGGAAGAGATGCGGAGCCACCGACTAACCGCCAATGGCTCCGGATGACAATTTGACCAGGAGATATCGCCGAAATGAGGATATGGCGAGGATGTGGTCGTTGCTTCGACCTGGATCGACGCAGACGTTGGAAAATCTTGCGACGATTGGCACAGTTGCTCATGTTGCGATTTGTGCCTTTTCTGTTGCCGCGATACTGAGCTCGCATGATTCAGTCTCTTGCCGTTGATCTGACTGGCATGCTGTTGTTCCAGCTGTTCCACCGGTTCGAACAAATTCAGACTCGGCATGGAAACTTGCATCTGCTGATAGTTCCTGACTGAGAGGGGTGACTGTGATGAATGGCTATTTGACCGTGACTGTATCTGCATTAGTAGCTGGGATTTAGCGTCTTTGGTAGTGTAAACGGGCGAGTACATGGATATGGTCTCGGCATCGATGTCCACAGGAGTCTCGCCTTCGAGCACAGTGGTGACTACCGTCGGTGGTTGTATGCAAGTGGTTGGCAGTGGTGCCGGTACAACTGGCATTGTGGGCGTCGTGGTAGTACTTGGTATCAAGGTGGCTATTCCTGATGACTCTTCGCTGTTGGTACCCGGTAATGGGGATAGTGACGGTAGCATTACGGATATTGGTGCCATCATCGAACTTGATTGCTGTTGCGATGAGCCGCTGCTACTGTTGCTACTACTGTTGCCAGTGATGGTAGAATTGACCACCAGCGTGGACTCTAGGTTCCGCAGCTCCTCCGAATTGACAAAGTCCTCTTCGAGTTTGGTCTAAAAAAGAAAAACATTGACAATACGTAGAGTAAGAATCATAGGCCCCATAAGAAAAGGTGGCGTTTAAGTGTCTAAAAGAAATCATGCCTTACAGGTTTAGTGGAGCCATGCGGGGCCAGACACCGATAAAGCAAATCAACAGCCTGCAATAACAAAAACAGAAAACAAGTATCAACCGACACCCTCTGCGTTTGTCTTTATGCACGCTAGCTTGTGGTTGTATCCCGACGCTGACTTGACTGGGTCGATCGATCTATGTTTGTCAGCAGAATCGCATAATTCTAATTTCTTTCTTTGTTTCTACTTTAATTACAAAATATTTCTTACATCAAAGAAAATTATAAAAGATTGATAATATTATTCTTTCTATCAAATAACTAAAATTTAAAAAATTGTGCTTATGGTAAATTGAAAATAAGAAATATTGTTGTACATATGTTTATATATTTTTAAAATGGTTTTGGTTTTTTTATATTTATTAAAAATAAATTTTATAATAAAAAGAAACATTTCTAATACGAAAACATACGTATTCAGATAAATTTGTTTTTAATAAATATTAAAAATTATCTATAAAATATAATATTAAATTAAATTTAAGAACATAGTGATATGAAATATTGGATCTGGTTTTCTATTTATTTCTATATGTAAAGTGTGTAAAAATTTGCAAAATTCTCCTGATATTATTTCATTCCAGATATTTGCTCGGACTTCAATTTTTTGAGAACTATTAAAATTCTTAGAATTTACACTCATTTAAGTTTGACTTGATGAAATTTGAAAAACAAGCTTGAAACAAATTTTTATATTCCCAGAAAGTATATTTCTGCATTACCTTCTTCGATCCAGCCTTTCAATATCACTAACACTTATAACAGTATGCAGAAATGAAAGTTCTTTTTAAAGCATAATAAAAAATAAGAATATCATGCATAATATCCCAAACTTATCGAGACATACACAATAATTTCGACAAAAAAGTATGAAAGCCATATGTTTATCTCCCGTATTTTTCTTAGATGCAAAGTTATGAAAATAATAATATGTGTACACAAAAGAACAATACTTGTACAATTTTATTTCAACTACACACAATCAAATTGAAACTTTCATTTCATCATTACGCCAACAATCTTGTTTTCTTGATACAGATTGTTCGCGCAAAAGTCTAACCATAATAGTAACAATAGCGTGGCAAATAAAGAAGATTCACACCGAGGACAGTACAG
>NW_017259194.1:583160-587395 GCF_001594045.1 Atta colombica | reverse complement strand
ATATATATATATATATATATGTATATATATATATATAAATATCTTAAATACAAAATTATACGAATATAAGAAAGCAGTGGTTTGCTTACCTTTGGCAGTGGATACGTGTCCGGTAACGATAGTACAGGCGGTGAGCTCGGCGTTTCCGAGTCGGCAATAGATACTGGAGTGTTGGGAGCAAGAGGATTATTCAGGTTGGATACGGTGGTGGCGGTTGCGGCGGCGGCGGCGGCGGCGGCGGCGGCGGTAACGGCCGAGGATACAGTGACGGTTCCAGAGACCGTCACCTTCGTTGTCTGCCGGCTACCGCCGTTATTCGGCTGCTCCTTCGCGGCACGATGTTCCGCGAGGAGCTTGTCGAAGGTCTTGCTGCGACCGACGACCGTTCGGCGCAGCGAGACAGTGTGCGCTTTGCATGTGAGTGACCTGGTGCAGGGCTTGCCGGTCTCCTCGTTCAACACACCGCAATGCCGATCGGGATCATATTCGCGATCTTTGAGCAACGAGCGATCCGTTTTAAGCCTCTTCCGACGAGGCTGATTGCTGCCACTGTTACTGCTGGGACCAGGGCTTTTGCTCGGACTCCCTCCGCTGCTTGTAGATGCACTGATAATATTCGAAGAACCAGCTATGTTAGAAGAGGTAGTTTGTACCGTGATCGATTCAAGAGGCGATCGGGGTGACGAGGAGATCGGCAGAGAGCCACCTGCAGACAAGTTCGCCTGATCCGCAGTACGCTTAACGGTCGTGTGGTTCAGCTTCGCGCTACCAACGATGGGAATTGAAGCAGAAACTGAAGGAACTGATGGTTGAGTGTTTCTCTTCAGCTTGGAGACCTTGCAGAAGGGAGTTTTTATGGACGGTTTTGTGACTGGGGTCGTGGGTGGCGGAAAATTTGCCATGCCGGAATGGCGACACTCTGTGGCAAAATAGAAGATGTGTTTACATGTTTAATACCTGCAATACACGTATACAAAATACTATGAGTTGCAAATATTTTGACAATTTATCTAAATCTCATAGCTGCGAATGGAAATCACTGTTGTATATACATCTTTTATAATATATAATAAAAAGATTTCTTTAAGTTAAAATTCAATAACTTTGATTTAAATATATTAAATAAAATTTTCAAATTCATGTATAAATTGATAAGCAATTGCTCACTTTAAAAACACACAAAAATTTTGCGTTTTGAATTATGTGCTATTAAATCCTCCAAATAATAATTTTGGATTATAATTAAATAACAAAATCAGAAATAAACTTGCTTTATGTTTAACCCTACATTTAATAAATAATTGAAATTTCTGATTATATTATGTCTTATTGTTACTAATAGATCTGCATTTCTGTTTATATACTAATAAATTATGTTAAACATAAAGCAATTTGATAATACTTCGTTACACTATATTATAATAATCAATAAAATGAATATATACCTATATGTTGAATGAGAGCTTGCGGTTTCACTATGGCATCGCATATTTCACATACTACTCCATAGAAATCGTCCCTCTCTGGACAAAAGCCATACAAATCGATATCTGAAAAATGTTTCACTAAATTAGTGTTATGGTAAACATGTGAGAGAGAAAGAGAGAGAGAAAGAAAAAAGTAACAATCTACTATATATATTATATATATAAATCTATATATATTAAAATAATAATACGTATAATATAATTGTACGTATTATTATTTTAATATATATTGAAAAAATTAGTAATTACCATCTGAAGAAAGACGTGTGACTGAGTTTGATGGTTGGACTTCTGTTTCTTCATCGCCTGAAACACGGAACAATATGTTGTTCATAACAGTATCTTATATCAATTAATAAGATATTTGTGTATTCAGAAAAAAAAACAATTTTTATTTTATATATTATTTAATAAAACATGAAATATTTTAATTATATATGTCTATATGTCTATACATATAATATTATTTTTTAATAAATCACAAATATATCCATAGGAGATTTATGCTTGTAATATTCTACGTGTCCAAAATATTATTTACATTAAAAAGTTTATCCTACAGCTACACTCAAAAATATTATTAAAGTATTATTTATATAAAAGATGCATTATCCACACTCATATATTATTAAGAGAGTAAAAGATTCTCTACATAACTAATAAAAATGTTAAAAATTTCCTCAGCAAGTATTATATTGAGCTTTTAAATATAAATATGAAATAAAGAACACAGAACTTTATAGACAAGTCAACTTTATTCTTTTTATTTACATCTAGCATACATGCATAATAACAACTGTAGTACAAAGTTCAAGAGGATGAAATCTACGGAAGAAAAATGTATATCGCGTGATTAACGCTTTCTCTTTCTTTCAACAACAATGTATCTCAGAAATACCATCAATCGATTAATAAACGATCTGCCGATCGTTTAATTCTCGTGAAATGATCGACGCTCGCTCGAATTACATAATTGTCAGTGTCCTGAAAATCATTGTGAGAACTTGGTGGCGACGGGGGCGCACGAGGAGCACACGAGAAAATTTGGCAGCGTGTTACCCCCGTGCCGTTGAATGTTGATAGATGATACATAACACACAACACCCCCTTCGACATAGCCCCCTGCAATGAGGCGTGCGCGCGCGCGCGCGTGTGTCGCGCTACCGTCAGCGCTACCCGCTACCGGACAAAGGAGCGTCGAAGTGAGGTTAGGTACGCGCGCCTCCGACGCCCGTCGCCGTCGCGGCTGCGGCCGCGGGCGTGCGGCTGCGGCGTCGCGATGGACAGATTGAGCGCACTTACTCAGCGGCTTGTCCCGTCCGATTCTTTCGATCCAGCTGGACCAGGGCTGGCCGTGAAAGAATGTTGGGCTGTCACTTCCCGACATTGCCAATGGCGCTCGCGTTCCGA
Organism: Atta colombica; assembly: GCF_001594045.1. Lineage (NCBI taxonomy): Eukaryota > Metazoa > Arthropoda > Insecta > Hymenoptera > Formicidae > Atta > Atta colombica. Next base: position 584,498 of record NW_017259194.1, on the reverse strand, counting down.
GTGAAACACGGCGCGGTCCTCGCGTGTATATAGCGTGGCGAGAATGTTTTTCGGGGGCCGGGCCGCGTGGACTGTCAGGTGCGGCGCGATACTATACTCCACGCTATATCTACTCTCCCTCACCCCCGCGATCTCCCGTTCGCTCCCGTCGCGTCAGTCGCGTGTGTGAGTGTGTGTCGCGCCACAGCCAGACGCATTTGCCTCCTCCTCTTCCACCACCAAGTCTCTCGACTCTGGCTCTGGCTCTCGCTCTTTTCCACAGTTCCCCTATCTCCTCTCCCTTTCCCTCCTGACCACCGTTCCACTAATTGCAAGTACGCGTAGCACGCGCGCGACCAACTGTCCCTTTCAAACGTATATCTCGACTAACATATCGCCGCGTATCTGACGCCGTTTCGCGACGCGTCGTCACGCGAGTCAAGATGCTGGCTCCGTCGTCCAGGTCGTCCTCGCGTTTCCACCGTTCCGCGTGGCTTCTCGCGTACCCATCGAATGCACGCACACACTCTCGCGTATCGCACGCACGCTCTCACTACGAACACCGACCAACACTGCGGATCTGCGAGACGGCATTGGCCGATGGTACCCTGACGTCACGGCCTTCGTGAGCACGACAACGTGCGCAGAACGACTAGCCAATCGCGACGAGTCGAGTCGCGTACGACGTAAACGACGCGCGACGTTGCGCCGACTGTTCTCCGCGGCAGGTGGATCGTGTTGCGCGTTGCGCTCCGATGTCATTCACATACATGACTTCATTGATAAATTTCTGTTGAATGCAAACCGCGCGTTGTTGAAAATTTTTCTTTATAAAACGATTAATAATATCGTAAATCATATAGGTATTTGTTAATATTTTCAATCGGATTAAAGAAGATATCGATCATTTTAATTATGTTTTTTTCTTTACGAAAAGTCATTACACTGATTCATAGCGCGCTGTAGTATTAGAAAATATAGAGAATGATTATGATTCAGCAGAAATTTTGGCTGCAAGGAAGATTACAGCATAATGTAAAGATATCACAATGATAATGCAATCGTTGGCTTATTAAATATATTTCGATTTTTCTGCAGTTTGAACATTTTAAAATAAAAGTTTATAATCATTTTTTTTGGAAGTACTAAAATTTATTTTGTGATTGAACTTTCATATAATATTCTGTCATTTCTGTCTTTTAATTTCTGTCTGTATAAAAATTTGATCACTAATTCTATTATGAAAGCAAGTCATGCAAATTCGCACAATCATGTGACATTTGTTTCGATCGCCTCCGAATCCTCTATCCTTGAGAGACCGGATCGATGTAATAATCCTGATTGATGACTCTTCGAAAC
>NW_017259194.1:559267-583060 GCF_001594045.1 Atta colombica | reverse complement strand
ATATATATATATATCAACGAGTCCTTATCCTATTATTAAAAACAAAAGCTTAAATTTACAGTCTTGTTGGTTGTTCGATTTACAATTCATTCGACATCTTAACCCGCGAAAAACGATCTTGAATTCGGTTGCGTTTGGGCTGGCCGGGCGGTGTTGTTCACATCGCCACGATGGGCTTGAATCGCCTGCCAGTTAATGTACCAAAAAGGTTGCTTATCTCTCGGCCAGGTCTTGATCCTATTTATCAAGTCAATGTCACCGTGAGCATCGACTGGTAAATCAGCTGGATTTATAGTTGTTGTGCTTAGAGACGATGCAGCTGCAGGTGCTTCATCACCTATTCGATTTCCAAGCAGCGTGCTATCGGTACTAATGTGAGTCCCTTGATACGTTCCTTGAGCTCCTTGATACGTTCCTTGAGTTCCTTGACATGTTCCTTGAACTCCTTGATACGTTGGAATTCCTTGACGCACTGGAATTTCTTGAACCCCTTGGCCTACTGGAATTCCTTGAGCTTTTTGACCTATTGGAATTCCTTGAGTCCCTTGACCTACTGGAATTCCTTGAGCCCCTTGGCCCAATGGGATTCCCTGAATTCCTTGACCCACTGGAATTCCTTGTATTCCTTGACCCGCTGGAATTCCCTGAACCCCTTGGCCCACTGGAATTCCTTGAACCCCTTGACCCACTGGAATTCCTTGAGTTCCTTGACTCGTTGGGATTATTTGATTTCCTTGAGCTACTTGAGTTGCTTGTTCTGCCGCTATTCGCTCATCAATATATTGAGGTAGAACCTGAGGCAGACGATTACCGGTACCAGCATGCCATGGTCGTTGCGACTGCACCATGTAGAACACAGTAGCGAAGAGTATAATATATTTCAACTGTAATGGAGAATAATTTCAATTTAAATGGATAAAGATATATTATTTTTAAAATGCTAAGAATTTCGTTTCTCATTTAATAAATTCAAGTTATTTAGGAAGATTATATATTATATAATAAATAAATATGTTTAACTAAGACTCTCTCTCTTTAAAATAACAATGACAACTAATTCAAGGCTCCCGAGAGTTAGCGCGGGAGGAGATGCATGATTATTGTAATGTAAAATATAAAATGATTACACCTTAGATGTAGTGATGTCTTCTTCATTTAAAGTTCTTGTACGTTTCGATTCATTTTAGAGCATTTTCAATTTTCTTATACTATATTATGGTTTAGCATTAATAATAATATTATTGTATAAATAATATTATTGTATAAAAACGGTACATAAACTATATTCTATAGTGTTAAGCATTAAATTTACGATATTTCAAAACTTCATGACCAAGTTGGCGTGTGTTGAAAAGCCACTATAAATTTGATAACTTGTGAGTTTTCCTCAATAGACTGCCAAACCAATATATTGTAGTATAGGAGAATTGAAAATGTTGAAGAGGATTCCAAAGTGAATCGAAACGTACAAGAATTTTAAATAAAGAAGACATCAGTACATCTAAGGTGTAATCATTTTATATTTTCCATTATAATTATCGCGCATCTCCTCTCGCGCTGACTCTCAATAGCCTTGAATTAGTTGTCATTGTTATTATACATCATCTTTAGCTAATATTGATATATTGAAATACAACTCATCATAAAATGAAGATTTGTACAATTAATCAATATAAATATTGCAAGCTATAAAGTGTAAATACAAATTGTCAAATAATCTCTCTTCTAAATTAATATTAATATTAGTAACAAATACAGCTAATGTAATACAAGAGTATTAATTAAGTAGATAAGAAACAATCAAATTTATTTACCATGATTATCGAATATATCGAGGCGTTTACTGAACTCAATAAATACACGAGGATTTCACCAACGGTATCCAACGGGACCGGGAGATTTAATGATTGTGCGATTCACCGTTCGAAACTAAAGTGCCAATGTAGCAAGCATTCCTTCTATATAAATCGCTCGGCTTCATTCTGATCCCCACTACGAAGTCGACGAGTCATACGTCTGTGGAAACTTGACTGCAACTTCCCCCGGTTGTCGAGTTTGTAATATCTTGGTGGACGCAAAAGTCTTCCCGAAGTGATGTATATAAATCGCTGCTAAGATAAGGAAGTATTTTCTGAAAGCGCGTCTGCGAGTCAAGTTTCACAAAGAAAATATACTTGCAATTTATCACAACGATAAAGTTATGTTGTCAGTCACCCTTTTAATTCCGGTTCATTCATGCGCGTAAATTCCAATGTGAATCCCCTATATAAATTCAAATTTGTACAATACTTAGATATTTATAGAATGTCTGAGTGCAGAAAAAGTATGTGGAATTTTTATATTATTAATTGACGTAAACTCATAAATTATTATTTTTATGTGTTATAATTAAGTAAAAGCATAATTATATTCTTTTCTTCTGGTATTAATAAAAATTATATTCATAATAATTAAATATAATTTTTAATTTATGATAAATAAATTGATAAATAATAGATCATTTTTAATTTATGAAAAATAAATTGGTTTTATATAATAAAAGAACTTCTATATTATATATAGAAAAATTATACATTATACATTATAAATTATAATTATACATTAGTCGTTGATAGTGTCAAACACTCGTAGAAATAGAAATATCGTAAAGAAAACAGCAAATATATGTGTTTGACAAAAGTTTAATGACAATGTTACGATGTTATTCTTTCTAATAGTTAATTAATCAATAATAATCGAGAACAAATAATGGATAGACTCATTTCTTAGGTATGCATTCGAAAGATTATGACTATATTGGAATGACTATATCTAATTTTCTGAATAGTAAGCCGTGAAATTGCAATGACAATGAATTTCATACTTTTTTAACTTCGTCAGCACATTTACATCCATATTTATCGTGGCTTTTGCGGTTTTAACAAAATGAGGTATTTAACTAAGCTGATAAATCCACGTTTTCCTCATCACGAATCCGCAGATATTATTCATAAGAAAAGAGATACGAGTTGTTTATTCATATGAATTCTCTATGGAAACAGTGATAGAAAGCAAAAATTACTTTGATGCGATTATGCGAGAAATATTCATTAAGAAATTATATCTTAAACGGTGCCGTAATCTTACGAAAACTTGGAAATTATTGATTTTTGCAATGCTAGCACATTTTTAGTATTCCTGATGAAGCACACCGTCATTTTTCGTTAAAGATGTTTGAAAGATAAATAATATATGAAAACAAGAGCAGATTGCAAAAATTATTACATTGTTCGATAGTTCATGGCAACATAATCTTTATCATGTGCGTACTGAAAAAAAGTATAGAAGATAAAAATTATCTTATTATTTATAGCGTGTTCGCTAAATTTTCATGCGTAACTTTTTACTAAAGATTCTCAATTATTATGACAAAATGGGAGTAATCTCAAAAAATGGTGCAAAAATTTCAAGAATGATATATTTCACAAGTTTTTCATTATAGATCATACGTTATAGACTTGTAGTTTGATAAATATATTATTTTTCCCAACTTATCTGCAACGTTTATCTGCATAAATATATCTTATGTTAGATGCTGCAATTAAGTTCGTTTATAATTTCTATCGATAATTCGCGTGAGCGACAGTAATTACGATAACAACGCAAATAATTAATGACCCCCAGCGGCTGGAACGATGGAAAATTAGTACATTCTCCTCTGAAGATTTTCTTAGAACTCATTTTTCCGTTGTATTTGTCTTATCTTTAGATTTTTATCTCCGCTTGGTTTTCATGGTCAATCATGATATGATTTCCTTATTTGGTCCAAGAAACGAGGAAATTTTGTTTCTTTTGTTCTGTGACGATGAAATGTACTTTCTTATTGGTGGAAGACTCATCATTTATGCCAAATAATTGGTTCAGTCAGAATCCGGTTTTGGCATATCGAATTTGGCATATGGAATTACCAGATCAGTAATTTTCCCTACTCTGCACAAAATGTGTCTTGATAAATATTCTAAATAGCGTAGACACAAGAAATTATTAATTGCAATAATTAACAGTCAGGTTATAGAAAATTAAATAAAAGTTTTAATTTATCAAGACGTGTGAAGTATCTTGTAATATACTGATATACAGTAGTATGATATACTATCAAACATATACATGTATGCACAATAGAAAAATATTTATGTATAGATAATAGAAAATACAATAGAAATTTGTAAATTAAGTATTTGAATAATTGAGGAAGAAAATGTATCGTCAGTCATACTTTAAATCATTCTAAATGAGATTTTCTCCGAAATGATTAGACGAGGTACACAGTATCTCGGTATCTTTTCATGAATTATACTGTCTTCGTGCTTGCGCATTTAATCGAAAGCGTTTTTACGATTTTTTGTTCTCGCAAATTGTAGTCATGCAAAATAGAAATACAGTCGAAGCAAAATATTTACGACCGTTCTTCTCGCCTGGCCATGACGGAATCAGATTGTGGGGATTAAAGGCCGCTGTTGCTGTGGGCTTATGAAAACTGGAAACAGTATCAGATCGGGTTTTTCCCAACCAGCTTTGAACCATCAAGTATGATAAATTTCACCGTGGATGGCGAGAAATCATAGTTTCCGTTAAAAATGATAAAACGGAATCTAATTTTCATAATGCAATTTTCATGACGTTGTCGTTGGAATTGTACAAATAGTAAAACTGCTCGATGAAAGAATTGGCGTAAGTTTTTAAAATCATCTTCTGTGATAAATATAAATTGCGAAAGAATGGATCAGTTGCATTTACGCTATAACATATTATTAATAATATAATAAATCCATATCAATGTGGAAGTAAGTCAATCTCGACTCGTCTAGAAACTTGTCATGTTTATAAAATAAGCAGCTGTCGCATTAAGTTCGGAATCGTCATTAGAATTATTACATCAGATACAGAATTTCTTGCCTGCATGATGAAAAACGATGATCTTTGATATATACATCAATATAAAATAAATGAGAATAACGTTATTTTCTCGTTAATGCTATATTTTCGTATTTATCCGAATTGATGAACACTAGAAATTTTAATACATTTGTAGAATAAAAACATTTACTATAAATAATACACACACACACACACACACACACATACACACACACAAAATCCTTTGTATTATCTATGAAATTCGATCGTCTATACCGTTATCATTAGACTTTACTTATGTATACATATAAATTATGTGAGAAAATAGATTATGTATATAATTATAGATCTTTGTTATAGTCGAAATACTAGTAGTACAGTTATTAAGTCAAATAATATAGTTAATAGTGAAATAATAATTATATTTAAAAAATCTTAGATAATAAATTGTTTATTCGTTATCATATTATTATGAGATGAAATTTGAATTATGAAGATTTTATTATAAAAATATTGTTCATGATATGTATTTTTCTTTTGTTATACCGAACAAAAATTACGGCGTAGAATTATCGATAAGGAAATGTGTTGGAAACCAGTTTAAGCGTAATGTCTTTACCGAAGTATGCTAATCTATCCGATAATATACATTTATCCATTTTTACTTTAAGATTAAATTTATAAGAATATATGTGAGGCATACATATAAACGTATGTAATTATGATTTCTATAACTCAATTAATTAACAATGCAATTATAATTTCTAATATTATAACAAATTATATATATGTGTGTGTTTGAGTGTTTGTGAGAATATTGTTCTCGTGAAATTGAACATCTTTTTATTTTAAAAAGATTTCTTAAATTGTTATATTTCAAATGTATTTTGAGATTCTTGTGATGTACAACTATTTTTTAAAAGATTATAACTGTTTGAAGAAACTTGATAGAATAGATACGTTATTCTTAAATCGATCAATTTAGGCAAGAATAGGCAGGAAAGTGTGTTATAAATGCAACAGTTCGATTTCCTGGTGCCAGGATGGTACGAAATTAATCATGATAATGTTACATAAGAGTCATTATTCCAGAGTCATTTATTTATCTAATCTTTAATCAAGTCTCTTTAAACCTTAAATAATCTGCTTTTATATTTCGAATCTATAATGAATAATTTCTATCTATTGATTTGAACAGTTATACTTAACTTATATAATGCAGTCATTGATATTTATGATTTATTATTATTATATAATACATATTTAAATAATTAAATCAACTAAAGTACATATTTAAATCATTAAATCAACTAAAGTATATTTAAATCATTAGATCAACTAAAATAATTAAAATAATTAAAGATATTATACATATTTTAAAATGACAAAAAAATTATGAAAAAGTTTTACGGATTATTTCAGATTGCATTTAAAAGTTAGATGAAATATTTGTTAACGGCGGTTTATCGTTTAGATCAAAGGTTATTAAGGTTTACCATTTAGATCAAAGGTTACAAGAAGTAGGTTTCTTTTATTTTTTTAATAGAAATGTATCGATTGAAATGATAATGAAAATAATGACAAAAAAACTTAATTTTTTATATAAATTTTTATATAAATTAAATACTTTAAGAATTTTAGATGATTTGTGTAAAGTTTAACATTCCGATGCAAAAAATTAATTATCCTGTAAAAAACAAAATATTTATTTGTTCTATATATGCTTTGTTAATAATTTGATTCATAATAAAACTTTGCATTTTGAATACTTCAAGTACTTATTATGCAATACAAAAAGTTTAGTTTTTTTTTTAAATTTTAGCAATAAAAATAATAATAAGAAATATATAAACTATAAATGTATTGTTTAATAAAAATACAATAATTATAAACACAACTTTCGTAAGTATATAGTTTGTTAAAAAATATTAATATAGGTGCTATATACATCTTTCATACCTTTTCAATCTACACAATTGCGTTCTTATATATGTGTGTGTGTGTGTGTGAATATACATATATACCTTATACAAAATGGACGCTAAAGTAACATAATTACCGACTGAGAAAAATACTTCTAATTGTAAAGTTACCTACTAGATGGCTATATTAGTTCTATTTGTTATATAATCCAGCAAACGCTAAATATTCTTGAAATATTCCTAAAATCCCAAAATAAACATTCCAAGAATACTCCAAAATATTCCGAATATTTACAGTATGTAAAAGAAATATTCAAATGTTGGTTAAAAATTTCATTTGTATATCGTTACATATTCCGAGAATGTTTCATAAATATTCCATATATATTCCACAAAATTTTTAAACAAAATTGTACTTTGAAAAACATAGTTAAAGTGTCTTCATCCTCGATTTTAGAGATTACTTCACCGACAAAATCTGTTGCGCTTCTTATATTTTCTCCAGAGTCTTATTTACGAGTAAATGTTCTTCACCGTGGCCCTCTGTCAGCGGAAATGTGTATTGCTCGCTTGCAATATTCATGAAATACAAGGAATCATTCACACAATATTCTAATTTCATCGATATTTGCACATTCTATGAAGATTCTTTTTTACTGTTCCAGAATATTCAGTATATTGTCAATATAAATAGAACTTTCTGTAAATATTTAGCGTTAGCTGGAAATATTATTGTTATATACCAAAACTTATTATAATTATTGCAATTTTGAATATATCTTGCCATTGAGAAATATACATACTTATATAAATTAATTATATGTACTCACCTATATAATATACCAATAGTTTAAAATAAAATTATATTATCTTAATAATTTAATTTAAATTATGTTTAATTTATAATACACAATAATACTTGTATAATATAAAATAAGTAAAGTATATAAAATAAATGAATCACAAATTGATTAAAAAATAAGAAAAATCTATTTCGGCGGACATTAAGCTAAAGAGCTTTAAATAATATACATATGTAGTTAGCATAAGCTAACTTATTCATGTATATATATTGTCACATTTTATCAATCATCTTACTTACTTTAATATCGCAATTTGTCTTATCCACGTTTTAATGACAAAATTATGTCACTTAATCTGCCATACTTGAATATTAACCAAGATCATTCCACAAGTTACATTTTTGTTTAAGTTTCATAAAAGTTTTTCTTAAATTTACGATGCTCGCACGGACGTATTTGTCGACTTGATTTATTATAACGCTCTTGCAATATAATATGTTGAGATACACTTTTAATTCAAGAAATTGCGAAGAAAGAGATGTGTTGCATTCAGAACTATGTTAGCGCACAGGATTGCTATATCAACGTTTTGCTAAATCGCCCATAGACCGCGCATGTCGCGCGTACTTCGTCGCTTATGAAATCATTACAATGACCTTGGGTCAATAAACGCACTCCGTTGTATCGGCCGTTCAAATATTTTATGCCTCAATTATGATGCGACTACACGGATCGGGTCTTACGACATACGTTATAGGGCATGCATACTCTATTTCAACATTAAGAGTTTGCGATCTTAATTTTATTAATGTATTGTTTATTCACACACGCATTCTAAATGCTTTTATTCTTTATATAAATGTATATATACATTATTAGCACAGCGAAATAATATTCGTGTAGAGAGGTTCATGAAACCTTCTATTGATAATATCATATCATTTAACAAGATTACAAAAGAAATTAGCTACAAACGAGATGCTATTTCAATAATTTTTAGAATTAGAGAAAGATGAAGAGTTCGTTGAACCAAGATTAAATTTAATTATTACCTTAGTAGAAACGGTCATTAATCATTCTATCACTTCTTGTCAATCGTCGTATCATCTGATACGAATGCACGATGTACGAATGTATATTTTAACACATGCCTGTATTATGTAATAATGTCTATATCTATCGTTGTATATATAATATAAACATGATTTTTTGAGAAAAAAAATCATTTGTCCATCGACAGTAATAATCGTCGCGATAGATTGTGTTCATAATGCCGTTTCTCCTAGGTCAGTTAGGTCTACTCGATTATTTGATTAAGACTCATCACTGCCTATTGTCAGTGTCAGCAATCATCCACGAAGGGCAGATTAAAATCTAACTCGGGAAAATCTTAGTGCACGATCTTTTCCTCTAATGTATATCTTGTAATATTTATTATAAGCATATTTTCATCAAATATACATAATACATGGAGATTGTTTCTTAATTCATGGTATGGAAAGACAGATATAATTTGTAAGAAGTTTTTTCTAATCTTTTACTTTTTCTCTAGATATTATAGCGAGGCTAACAAGAAAAATTAATTCGAATAGTTAATAGTAAGAAATTTATTCTCTTGCTTATTTTTTGTTAAGACACATTATCGTTTTATATGCTACAATACTGTTCGTAAATCCTTCAAGCAATGCGAGTGCAGATAGGTCGCTGCAGTAGACGAAGACCGCGCACTTCAGGCGGAGATGCGTGCGCTAAGCAGTCAAAGAGACTTTTTAGAAGTAACCACCTCAGCAGGATTTGCTCTATATGGCTCTGAAATAGATAATTTAGTGTGTGTAAAACTTTTAGTGTGTGTAAAACTTGTTATCGTAGTGCAAAGTAAATGTAAAACTTCAAACGCGTTTTTTTCAAAACGCATGATCAGTGTATCTTGAAAACAAGATTCGACTAATCGACTAACTTGCAATTTTAAACACTACAAACTATTTCTTAATGTAAACGTACGTGTTTTTGTTATGACATTTCATGTTTTTCGTAGCCAAAAACTGAGCCAAAAATCATATCTAACATAACAAATAAAATTTTTTGTGAAGAATTGTTGACTGCTGCCATTTTGTTTTAATGCAATATTTTGAAAAACGGCTACATAAAAAAATAGATCTATAGATGTATATTTCCTACTTGTACAAATTAAAGTAGCATATATATAAAAAACAAACATTTTCCTTTTACTTTTTTTTTAAGTATGTTAAATATATGTATGCGCTCGAAAGTAGATGTGTTTATTCAATTACGTTGACAAATAGCTAAATCTGTAAAGCAACCTTTTCGTTATTTATTTCTTCTTTGAATTGCTGTTGAGCCATTGTTCGATCCTTAATATGTTATTCTTACGCAGTCGCTTTATTTTCCCGTGACAAACAGAGAACGGGTTTGGATAAATTGGAGCTCGCTAATCGTAAGAAGAGGTCAGTAGTGCAGTTTAGCCGCTCGTATAAGAGCAGCTCGAACATCAGTAACTCCATTAAAGTAGATCAACGTTGCACGGTGTCACCATGAACGTGGTAGTGATACCATTCTTTTTAGGTGAGAATTAGAAATTATCGTGACACCCGCGTAGCGAGTCGAGACTGATTCAACTCGAATCGTGTCTATCGTTTTCAATACTTTGTGATTGAATTTCATTTTGCCGAAGGTCATTGTATTGTAAGTACTGATAGTTAGAATGATATGCGTCCAAATCGGCATGTCGCGAATCGAACAGTCAATCGCGTTACCGAACTGCTCGTCAGAAATACGAAAAATGCTAGGTAATCGAGATATTTAACCGTAGACATCGGTCTGCTTGACGTCATCACTGCATTAATCTAGGTTCATTCAAGCTTAATCGGCCCATTCAAGCTGACGATCGAATAATACGTCGCCTGATCAGATGTCATAACTTGCCTAGTGCGCGCAATGATGTAATGACCTTTTTTCCTCAGCCGCGCATCTCACTGTGGACGAGCCATGGGAACATGGGCCGGAATACACGTTCCAAGTCCAGGTGAACTGCACGGCGATCCCAGAGGAGGGTATATATGGCAGCGTAAGGCTGAACTTGGTATCAAAGCTGATCTGCCAACCAAAGGGCAGTCATATGTTGAGTTGTCACTTCGAGGACTCCAAGGCAAACAGCTTCGTTGTGGATAGTCTGGACCCGTCGGAACCAGTAGTACCAGCCGGTCTGGTAAACCGGCAGCCGGCTTACGAGATCAACGAGGATCAGTTCGAGATCAAGTTCAACAAGCGGGGGCTGGATAGTCTAGTGGTGAATGAAAACATTCAACCGCGCGAGCTTGACATGATCCGCATGATTGTGGGCCAGCTAAGCGTAGGTGCCGTCCTCGAAGGCGTTGGAAACGACATTATCTTCGACGCAATGGAGAATTTTACCCAAGGCGAGTGTTACACGACCTTCAAGATTGATAAGAAGCTTGTGGGACGTCCGTTGTACGCGAAACCTAGCTATGCACTCAGGCCGGTCTTCGGCCTGAAAGATGGCAAGCTGGTGCAGATACGAAAGATCCGGAATCTGCATATGTGCGCGCACAAAGTGCCATATTTCTTTGGCAACGCTGAAAGCTTCAGAGAAGAGAGCGACATTATATCTGACATTGTAAGCACATTTTTATCACTTAAATACATTTACTTTTTACATTGATTACTTGTAAATTCCTCCGTATTAATTTATATGAATATTATTGTGCGATTGTTAATTTTGACAGATATTGGATTGGGGAAAAAGTTTCTTCGTATTTTTTAATTCAAATGTATATACAATTGTATATACAATATCTTCGTCAAAAATAAACGAAATTTAAATTTAAAAAAGGGTTTTCAAGCTTGAAATCTCTACTCTCGAAAGGTTATTATTTTTTGAGTTTTTGTGAATTTGATAATTTTTACATTTAAAAAACTACGAGCTGAAAAAAATTTTTAATTTTCTTTTCACTTTGGGGTCTCTCACGTGCCCAAAAAAAATTTACGAAAATTTTCGACCTATCGACCTATGAAAACTTTAAGCTTTCCCTACAAGATTCTTTTTTTTTTTAATGTTCCTATTTTTTGTTTCTGAGTTATTCACGAGTTAAGTAAAGAAGCATTTTAATTTTGATTGCTCATAACTCCGATAAAAATCATCGCTATTTAAAAAACAGATTCTTAAAGTCTGAAACTTTGCTCTAGTGAATGATACAGTTGTAACAAAAATTTCGCAACAAATGAAAAACTTTTATAAAAAAATGTTTTTTAATGCAAAGAAACTTTTTCCCCGACTTAATATATTAACATAACGAATATATAATATACATTATAACATACATTAATAAATTACTTTTAGTATTTTTTAAATGTTTAGTATTTTAAATATTTATTTTTTAAAAAATATTTTTCAAATTTTTTAAATTTGACTCCAACTTAATATAAATTTGAATTTAATCTTAATTTAATTAAAGCAATATATAAAGTAATGTTTAAGTATTACACTCTTAATTGCTGCGTTAATTGAATTTATTCTTTTTTTTTCTTACTACAGAGTTTGTCGGATGGTCACATCATTATAACATCAACAGAATTTATATCAGGTACTTCGAACGTGATAACAACGAATAAAATAACAGAGACCGTGATAACAACCCTTTATGAGAACGTAAGGCTTAGACTCGAATCGATTCAAGCTGCGAAAAGCGAACCGCTAGCTGTAAAAGAAGCTGAGCCTGCTAGTATCTTTATAGGCAGGTGGTTAATCGACGATTCGTCTGAGGAAGATAATTAAATGATTTTGTTATGTTTGGTGGTGCATAAACAGACGTATGATATATTGAAAGGCGAAATTAAGAAATTCACTTGTCGCAAAGTGACTTATACTAATTTGATTGATTTTTCTTTCTATTGCAAATTTCAGACGGTTACGGAATTATGCAACATTGCATTTTCATTAAGCATATTGCAAATATTACGTTGTGAGTGTGAATGATATTTGGAATAACTATAAATTAACTATAAATTAACTATAAATTAAATTAAAACTATAAATTAAATTATAATAATAATTAATAAAAACGACAATCGTAGTAAAAGTATTGAATTTTCATATATGAGAATAAAGCTTTATTTACTTGTATGATATTGTAAGAACGGCAAGAAATAAAAGATAAATTTATTATCTTTGTATCAAAATTTGCTTTTAATCAATATCCAATTTATCAGACTTTAAATTACGAAAGTTATAATTTGTATTGTTAAATATGTCATTTATATATATCATTTGCAAATCCAATTGTTTAACGTTTAAAAATTCCTAAAAAAATTTATGAAGCGATCATATTGTCTTTTGCCGTTTTAAATTTATTCGCATTAGCTTACTCTATTTTGCATCTCACTTTGAATTTTGTAGAGTTAATTGAATAAAATTTTGGATATCGTATCATATATTTATTCTTATATATAAAGAATAAATATATGTATGTATATTTCATATATGTATGTATATTTAATAGAAAATTAAAAATATTTTTTATATCGCAATTATAATTATAATTGTTATTGTACATATTAAAAAATATTAATAAATATATTTTATTTATTTACTTTTATAATAATCATAAATTAATTATAACATAATTTTTGACCTTGCTGAAACACAATAACTCTATCTGTATGATTGATATCAGAAATTCACGTGTTCAGGTCGCTATCTAAATTATTTTTCTCAGCGCATCCGATGTGTCAGAAAATAGTCATAGTGAGGTTAATAGATAGAGTTCTTTTATTGTCGTATCCTGTTTTTCATACCAAAAATCTTGACAAGATCATAAAAACATTATTAAACAATGAGTATCCGTTGCAGTTGAATTTTTCCACAATTAAAATTTCGTTTATGAGGCAGACGTGATAGAAATGATGACGACAAGAGAGAGAAGAGTAATAATAAAAAATACTTTAGTGTACTTTATATTCCAGGCATCTCAGAAAAAATTAAAAGCTATTTAAATATCAACAGAATAGTATAGTTATATAGGTGTAATATGACTTACAGAGGTGTAAATAAATTGAATTGTTTCATCAGGTTTCATAAAAACAGGCTTTTTTTTTATTAATAATGCATATCAATATAATGTACAAAATATCATATAAATAATATGATGCATTATATGTAGGATAGAATTTTAAAAACGAGAATTAGCGAACACCAAAATCATATTAATAGGAAAAGAGAGTAAAAATCAGTAATCACGGAGCATCATATGGAATATTCTCATGAATTCAACTGAAATAACATTAAAATTTTAGATAAAGAGAGAATTTTAAATAAAAGACTGATTTTCGAGATAATTCATATTCAGAATAAAAAAAATAGCCTAAATTATAAACTGACACTGAATTATTAGATAAAGCTTATGAGAACTTATTTAGTATTATAGCAAATGAGTTTCCATCTCTACAATGTTTATTTTATTTATGTTATTATTTCCCAATAATGCAATAATGTACGACAGTTATTATTAGATGAATCCCAACGATTAAATAGCTAACATCTCTATTTTTTACGCATTTCAAAGATCGTGTAAGTTTGTTGTATCTAATTGTTGTCTGATTTATTATTGTATAATGTATAATAGATAAATTGCATCATATTTTTTAATTATGTGCACCAGAAAGTACATAATGACTTTGTTAAAGCGATTATTCATGGACTTCAGAGTGTATTTCATCCAGTGAAAAGGAAGTGTGGATCGAAACGTATGTACATTTAATAGAATAAATCATTTTTCACATGTACATCCAGTTGCTGGCTCAACAAGGCATCATATATTTTTCATTTGATTTATTTCATTTGAGTTTTGTATCATTATTTTATATAATTTTTGTATTTATTTTATTGTTTTTATTTTATATAATTTTTTTATTAAAAAATTATGAAAATATATATTTTTTGTGATAAGTTAGGCATATATAAAGTTATATGCAAAATGGTTAACAAATTTAATGTAATAAAATAATTATACATAAAATCTAAATATCGCATTTGCAATGCGTGTCATATTATTAAAGCAGTTCTAAGTACGAAAGCAATGTTCTTATCACATTCAATACGGAAGATATCTGCAGAATTTAAGCGGAAATGGTACTTCACGAAATTATTTTCAAGGAGATGACTATAAATTAAGACATTAAGACCTTTCCTATAAAGAGGAGATGGATGACGGGCAGAAGCATCAGTCAAAGTGAGGATATCAACTATGTTAGTGACGATTCTGCCATTTTTTCTAGGTACGTTTTAAAAATTTGTTTCGTCTATATTATTAATACAGACTTTATAGTAGAATAATATTTTAATATAGTAGAATAATATTTTAAAAATTCAATAATTCGTATCTCACAATTACATTTTTTTTATTTATATCAATTTTACTTACTTGTCAAAATAATGTTTTCATCTGATAAATAAAAATTAATTTCACTTTTCTCTTTATCAATTATAATATTATATCTCTATCAAATCATCTATCTAGCTATCTTTTTGTATTATATAGTTGCAAATGTTACTGTCGATCGGCAGTACGAACAAACAAAATGGGCGAGTCCGGAATGCACGTACGACGTTCTTGTGAACACATCTCTGGCCAACATTGTTCAGGAAAATGATAATTTCTGCGCTATGATTGCCACAGAGCTTAAATGTCGTCCTAAGGGAGACGACAGTCTCAGCTGTCACTTCCAGAACTCTTTAATCAAACGTCCCGATCCAAAAGACAATAGATGCTCGAACGCGAAAGATTTTGTGCCCACGAGATATAAATTCGTGGGCGATGAACCCTTCGAAATCAGATTCAATTCGAAGGGTATTGAAAATCTGGTGGTACACAGATCGATTCCTAGATGGAGGCTCGACATGATCAAGAGTATAGTCAGTCAATTGAATGTTGGTTTCGAGATACAGGAACGTCGTGATAGATTTACAATTATGGAAAATTCGACAGTGGGTCACTGCGAAGTTGACGTTAAAATCATTCGTAAAGATCCGGATTCCCAGGAAAATGACGATGACTCTATTGAGGAGAGTGAAAAATTCGAAATCGGATTCATGCCATCGAACGTAGAACTCGAGAATCCTTTAGTTATAGAAAGACTCCAGGTGGAAAAAATCAGACAGCCGAAAAGATGCCCACGAAGAACAATATACTTCTTTGGAAATGATGAGGATTATAGTCGCGGTGACAAGCAACTCTACATGGATATGGTACGATAAAGAAATTGTTTATAATGATTAATGAAAAGATACAATTCTTAATGATTTTCCAACGAAAGCAAAATTATTAATATATTTAAAACTTGATAAAAAGATTTTGAAATAATCTATTTCTTATCATTAGAATCTTCCAAAAGTTCGATTTCTCATAATTAAATTATATATATATAAATATATCACAAAACTTTGTTATTTTGTAACACAATTTTTTTACAATTACTGACTTGGAGAATATTTTAAAATCGAAATCTGTCTTTCCCTTCTTTTAGACCACTTCCACCAGTCGTATAACTATCTCAAAAGATAAATTTGTATCTTATACAATATCGGAGGGTATAATGAAAACAGCAAATAAATCACGGATTATGCGTCCTTATCAAAAGATAAGCCTAAAATTGAAGCGAATAGATCTCATTGAAACTTTGAAAATTTCACTGCCAGAGATCCAAAATCCAGCCTCGACAAGTCTATTTGCTTTTTCAAATTTGCAAACTGTTCCGGAAGATGAATAATTTGAAATATTTGTCGTGCCCCATGTTGAAGAAAACAGTTTCCAGGAAACTGTTTCACAGATGACTATGTACGAAAGTTAGTTACAAATAATATATATATTCAATAATCTATTAATATTCAATATTTTGTAATTCAATATTTTGGAATTTCTGTTTGTAAAATTTAACATTATTTAACATTATTAAAATATATGTGTATGTATATGATGATTTGAAGTAAAATTATATTATTTTATTTATAAATCGTTAAATACAATCGTAATAAAGGGCTGTTTAAATATAATGCAGCTTGAAATGGCATTAATTCTTTGAATCTTCTTGGTAAGTGTTCTCGCTGTATTGTCAGTGATTGTTCTCGCTACAATTCACATCCAGGGTGAACTAATTTGACTTCATTTAAAGCTCATATATAAAGAGACTTCTGCTTTTAACACAAATCTGCCTAAGAAATATTTGCTGCTATAAAATATAATGCACTTTCAACAAATACCTGCTCTTCGTCTAACAAAATTTGTCGTCAGAATAAATAATACAATATTACTTTACAATTATAAGAATAATCTAATAGTAAAAAGAACATCTAATTTAATTTAAAGAATAAAATATCTTTGATATTTTATTCTTTAAATTAAATAATGTAAAATCTATTTGGTGCAATGTCATAAATAAACTCCATTTTCATAGAATTGATTACAATAATATTATTAACTTCATAAACAAAAAGGTTGAAATTAAAACGCTCTGTATATTATTATTTATATTATTATGTAATTATGTATGATCATATATGGAACGTGCGTACGTCACATGCGGTACGTAATATACGGCATCCTGGGGTTCACTATAGACGCAAGCGCTGTTGAATATTACGCTGTTAAATTATGAGCACATTCTGATATAAAGGAGCGTACGAGTGTAAGAGGAATAGTATCAACGTACGTGTAGAGTGTAGCATTGTCGCGAGATGTACGCCAACGTGATCCCGTACTTCCTAGGTCGGTAAGCCATTAACAAGTATACTTGAATCCACGTGCTTACCATTCAATGTTGCATTCGTCTATCCAAACTTCTAAAGAAAAAAAAACAAAATAAAACAAAATAAAAATAGATTATCAAGGAAGT
Source organism: Atta colombica (assembly GCF_001594045.1). Classification (NCBI taxonomy): domain Eukaryota; kingdom Metazoa; phylum Arthropoda; class Insecta; order Hymenoptera; family Formicidae; genus Atta; species Atta colombica. The sequence goes on along the minus strand of NW_017259194.1, from coordinate 565,515 downwards.
TGAAACATAATTATATATATCTAGATATTTTTCGGTCACTCATTTTTTTAAAAACTCTGTAATTTGCTTTAAAACTGTATTTTTTATTAAATGTATACAAACTTGAGTCGTATATATCGATTATACATCGGCTATACATCGATTTCTGAATAATTTAATTGAGAGAAATTTAAAAAAATTTTCTTAAAGTTTGATTCAAATTTTGAAAGCAAAGAAGATCATAAAAGGGAGGGAGAGAGAGAGAGAGAGAGAGAGAGAGAGAGAGGGAGAGAGAGAGAGAATATTATATAATTAGAGATTTAAGGGCTAGTTTCACCAACGCCAGTTAAGCTTATCCGTCGATTAACTTCATATCAGAATAGCCAACGGCAAAACTTAAAAATCTGTCTTTCTAACTTATTCTTGTTAGTAATAGTAAAGAAAAAGTATTGTGATGGAGATAATAAATAAAACATTGAAATGTAAATATATTTGACTATTTTTTACAATACACATATTCGAAATTAGATTAGAGATGATGAGTTTTCAGTTTAGCAGTTGGCAATACTCAAAGTTAATCGGCGGATAAAGTAACTGGCGTTGGTGAAATTGGCCCTAAAAGTTGCATTTACAAAAAAAATATCTTTTTAGCGATAAATACTAGTTATAAATATTAAATTTAATTAAATTTACTTAGCCGCCTACGTAATCGTCAATGATACGTCGGAATGGACGTTCGGGCCGGAATATTCGTATGATATGAATATCACTTATGTAATAAAACCAGATCCCCACGATCATATCCAAAAGATACAATTGATCTCTACAATAAAATGTCATCCTAAAACATCAGACACTATATTCTGCCATTTATATAATATTACGATATCGGAAATATTCGAGAATTACAACATGACGCGGGAAGCACAAACGGAACAAATATTTGAGATTAAATTTAACGAGCACGGTGTGGAAGGCCTGGTGATCGAGCCACCGTCTCGCATGGAAGTCGTGAATGTTCTTCGAAAGATTGCCACTCAGTTTAACGTGATTGTCGATCGGCGAAACATTGACATGTCGCAATTTATGGCCAGGGAGAACTCGACAATGGGTGATTGCGCGGCCGCGTACAAGATTATGCGTGAAGAAGCCGAGATTGACACGATCGAGGAAATAAATACTAATTTTCGGCTCAGGATATTGCCATTGATCGACGCGAAACCTGGGACGACTCTCTCGATCGAGAAATCTCGGATGGGATGTATTAATCCACCGCGATATGTCGATTTTTCAAGGGGAATCTTAGATATGGTATGTACGTGCGTATATCTGTGTACATATATAAATTTTTGCCTTGTACTTTTTTGCAGAGGAGATTTATTAGCAAAATACAGATCAATTCAAACAAATTCGAAACCTTCACTGAATTCGATGGAATAGTAAGATTTCCGACTGAAGAATCCGAAATGGGGACGTTATCGTTTAAAGAAATAATACAGATTAATCTAAACAGCATTGAACCTGCGCCAAATGAACTTCCAACTCTGTCCTACCCCGAACTGATCGATTTAAATACTAACAATGATATACCAAGCAATTTTATAAATTAAAGTGACAATACATATCTATATATTGTCTCTGATAATACATATCTATATATTACGTTATATATTGCAGAGAAACTATACAATTTGCTGGTATTAAATATTTAATCAAATTAAGATTATCAAACTGTAAACAGAATCAAATAAACAGTATCTTGTATATAAAATTAAGTTCTTCTTTTCATCTTTGATCCTTTAACTCTTTTTATTCATACGCTACCACTTCTAATCTACTAATTCATTTTAACTTAAAATTCTAGGGAGTACATTTTCTGAAAAAAGCTATAAGCTTTCGATATTTTCAGAGGCAGGTTAATGAATAATTTATCCGAGGTAAATAACTATCATATAGTTTCATCACGGATATTTCATAGAGAGGATAATATTTCTTGCAATGAATTTTGAATATACTCTCGCATAAAACTTTGAATTTAAGTAATATTACGTAAAATTTTAATTGTAATGCATAAAATTTTAATTCTGTCTAGGAAATATGCAATTGTAGCAAATCTGTTAAAGGTCAAAAAGCAAGTGGATTACATTTCCACGAAGTCTTCTAATATAATTGGCGCTGATGCGTCGGGTGAATTAAAATGAATTACATAATAAGAATGTCCTTAACGATATAAAGGCAGTATAAAAGCGCTTTCAAGATTAAGAGTGGCGTCAAACCACGATTTATATATACGGTGATATGATCGTTGCAACTTTTATACCATTCTTTTTAGGTAAGTCAACTGTTCATAAATTACATGTCATCATATCATTAAATAACATATCATCATAAATTATGTTTCTTTATAAATTACATTTCTTCTCTTTTGTGAAATTAACTTTTAATACATGATGATTTTCCAGACTTTTGTTACATATGATAAATCATTTGTGTCTCAAGTTAATTTTCATTACTTTTACTTGTATAAAACAATTATTAAGTGATTCTTATATATACTTCAGAAAATATTTTTATAAAGTTGTAGACTTAAAAAAAATAGTAAAAGTGGGACCATTTAGTTAGATGTTAGTTTCTAGAAAAAAAAAGCGTAGGACACGAATGATCTAATGACGTAGTGTGTATAACGTTTAAAAATGAATTTTTTGATAATGTATGTCTTTCAAATAGAATAAATAGATAATAAATGTTACAAATAAAATATAAAGCCGCGATAATTAATAACGACCTAAGAGTAATAATGTTCTATACGATAAGAGTGATAATGTTCTATAAATTGCCTCATAAAAATTTTAATTCTTTAGCCGTGCAACTTCCTATCGAGGATGGTGCGTGGCCGTATGGACCAGAATACATCTTTACTGTTCATATGAACGTGACAGGGATACCACAGTGTTCTCGTCCAACATGCAGTAATCCGTCCGGCTATCGTATCACCTCTCGATTTCATTGCATCCCGAGGAGGAATAATACTCTGAGCTGTAGCCTTAGGTACGTCGATGGCTTTGATTTTGGTATGATCGGTGAGGAAGACAATATCGTGAACCGACGCAAAAATATTACTGAAGCGCCTATCGAACTATTTTTTGATGAGAAAGGCATCGAAAATATCATCACAAGCCAGCTGACGCGGATCTATGACCTCAACATCTTGAAGATGGTGGCCGAGCAGCTGCATCCCGGCGACAATTTTAATAATATCGGGGATGGCACATTTGAGGGTGAAACCGCATCCACCATAGGCAGATGCAACGCCACCTTCGATTTGTATCATCATTCTGGGGATGGAAATCCGAATGAGACAAGATTTCGATTAAAATTATTATCGCCGAGATTGCATATGACGTCCACAGAGACTCTTATCATCAATAAGCAGACGAATCTTAATCATTGCAGCTGTTACGCAGACAGTTACTTTCGCAAATATGGTGATACGGTTGTCTATCAACGCTTGCAAGCGGATTTAGTAAGTTATTTACGACAATATTGTGAATAGTCTGCTTATATCCAGATAACAAAAAGTTTAAAATCGGATCATAAAACGGTTTTTGCGTCTAGACGACTTAAAGATGTCTTATGTCATAATTTTAGATTTTATATTGTTTGAGTATGTTTTTTATGATCACTTTTAACAAATTAAATTTATTTTTGTATCAATTTTTGGCTAATACTTTGTGCTCGGAAAGAAGCATAAATCAGAAATTATTCTTAATTTATATGTGTCATTTTTTTAGGATATTATGATTAGTCATATGGAAATCAGTGAAACGAGTTTTAGTTCATCAACAACAAGGAAGGGTACATCGGTTTCAAACCACAAGACATATAATATAATCGAAATTACAAAAATAATCTTGGAAGACATTCAGCCTGCCACGAAAGACCCACCCGCGATCGTGAAACCGGGCGAAACCAAGATACTTGCTAATTATGACATAAAAAGTATCTCTACTTCCTATTAATAATAATTATTAAAAATGCTAATGTTATGAATACAATTAAGTTAATTCTAAAAGAAAATAATAAAAATCTTTAGAAATGCAAAAGCGGAAACTATTATATAAAATGATAGATATTAAAATTTACTATATTGTTTATAAAGTCTGACCGAAATTTTTGCCAAAACTGAACCTAAACACTCGGCTACATGTCAATTTCAATCAAAACCAAAATCAAAATTAAAAAAGAAATTCTATAAAGGCCATATATATAGACATGCCTGTATATATCATATACTTTTTCTTCATAAATATTATAATTTATTGAAATAATAATTAAATTTCAGCCGGAATAGAAAACTGAAAAATCGGTCGTATGTTAATTTTAGCTAAAGAATATAAGTACTTCTTCATAAACATTATAATTTAATTATTGAAACAATAATTACACATATTAAAATTAATATTTATGAAGAAGAACTATATAGTTTCAATCAAAATTTATACGTCATGAATGTTAGTTTCCAGTTTCGGTAAAAGTTTCGATCGGACTCTAATTATTTATATAATAAGAGAATAAAATAATGTAAAAAGTAAAAGCTTATTATAGAAATATGTATATATGTATACAGTAATAAAATAGATAGAAAATAATTCGATTTAATCAAATGTTGTTAAAATTATTTCTTTAAAAGTTTAACTATGTATTATTGTTATTATAGTTAACAGTAATGCAATAAAACTTAGTAAATAATAAATGCACATAAATGCACGTAAATTTTTTTATTTATATTACGCATACATTAAATTATAACTAGAATGATGGACGCATATCACGTACACACACAATATAGAATGTGCGTGTATGTGTGTGTATACGCGCGTATGTGTCTATGTATGAAATATGTATACGTATACAATAATCATCATAATTGAGAATTATTCAATGATTGCGATACTTAAATCTAACTAGTCAAATTGCAAATGGCCCTTCAGAATTTTTGAATCGCGTGATCACACTAATATAAACTAATATAAATGTTTTAAATTTGAGTCACATTAAATTTCACTTTTGAGCTTTAATCCAATTTTTCCCCGTATTTATATGTGAATGCGTTGTAATTATATCCACATCTACTTCGTATTTTCTTGGAATGATAATCCAACCTTGACATTAATGAATTTTAATATTTTTAGACAATGAATTTACCCACAAAAAGCTAATTTGGAGAATAGAAATAATTTATGCAAATCGTGATAACAAGCATTGCACTTAATTCATTGTAGATAATTTCTCATATCTTCTAACATAATTACACTTAGTGTCCGTTATAATTAACAGTTGATTCGTCGTTAATCTAAGTCAACTACACAATTGTAAATGCAAGAAGCATGCTAAATTTTTAATAAACCTCTAATATGCATCCCTTGCAGTAATTTTTAAAATTTAATGCACAAAAATAATTACGCAATACAATGGAGTTCGTCGCAAAATATTTCTGAGCTGAATATTATAATGTCTAAATAATATTTCGGTATGAATTTTTATATACATATTCAGTTCTATAATAATTTATATATATATATATAAATTTATACGGAAACAGCATTTATAAAAATGTATTTTTATATTTTCAATTTTATGTTTTCATGCTGAATTAAATGATGTAAAAATAAATTATTAATATTTTTAGCTTAATCCAACTCAGACTGATAAGGCCTTTTTGTTACTTATTATGTGTTCATATTACAGTCTTATACATTGTTTGTTTTTAAAAAACTTTAATCAATAACGAATCTTGCGACTAAACTTTCACTTAATTAGAAAAGGAGTATTAATTTTTTTTAAAACAATTTCTGAATCTATGTATATCTATATTCGCTGCGTATAACAATAACACATTGCAAAGATACGCAAGTTCGAAAGAAATTTGCGTTTTTTAACTATTTCATTCGCAGATAATCACGAATTGTTTTAGATTCATAAGTATGTTACGATTTGAATCGATTATAAATCTATTGTAAATATTGAATTATCAGAATCAGTTTTAAATTTCAATACTTATAATGGCACGATTACAATTACTTTTGTGCGTCAACATAATTATTATTCATTGTCGTCCATTCACAAAGTATACGAGCATTCATTGACTAATACCTTTCGCATTATGCATTATGTCGAATATGTTAATGACGATAGAAGCTATTGCCACGCTAGTGAGAAAGTAGATTTCATGAGAAAAGTATCAAAAGGTCTTCTTCTTCCTATTTTAG
>NW_017259194.1:555349-559167 GCF_001594045.1 Atta colombica | reverse complement strand
TATATATATATATAGAAAGAAATATAAAGTATATAATTTGTACAGTCATTGTAAATTACGCTGGATATAAAATTCGTTCATGCAATATTAATGTGCAAGAAAAATAGTTAATTAAAAAGCTTTAGACCGTGATGACTTATAACCTTCTGATTGAATCACTGATTGAGTGTATAAAATAACCATTTAAATAGATCACAAATCTCTTACATCTAGATTATCAAATACGTATATGTGTATTTCGTGTAAGTATATTTATGACTGTACTATGTACTATTTGAATGTTAAATTATTCTATGTAGCATGTATTTGCAAAACAAGATTTATCTACATAAAATGTATACAGAATAGTACAAAACTTTAATTTCTTGACAAAAAAAATAAGTTTTTTTCTTTGAAGAGAAAAAAAATAAGTTTTTTTCTTTGAAGAGAAAAAAATTCGCGAAAATTATTATTTTACAATAAAATAATAATAATAAAATAATAATTTTAAGATTCAATGATCAATGCTCTTGCTAACAGAATCAAAATTAAAATTTTTCTAAAAAATCTATTGTTGAAATTAATGCTGGTATACCCTGTACATTCTGAATCTTTGAGTATGCGCTTTGAATATTTTTCAATGGTTTCTAGCATGTTTTCTACTTGTTTCACTTGAGTATTCGATGTAAAATCGATTTATACAAACCTGATATTGTAGTATATGTATAATATAAAAACGAATGATATGATTGCATAAACAATGGAGAAGGAGAATTCCACTTTGCACAGTAAGATATGATAAGTCGCACATAGAAAAGTGTTTAGAATAAATAGTGCCGATTCAAACGACTTACACATAATAATCTGTACTTTTCTTATCTTATAAGTAAATACACTTTCTGGCACGAGAAATATCGGCATTTGATACCGTAAATCTTGAATACTTAGATCAAAATTATTATCGCCATTTTATAATAGTTTACTTAAAAATTATTTTAAATTTGGAAATCTTACATCGCACATACATTAATTTAATTGACTATATGGACATATTCATTTTTCACATTTTAATCAAAAAATATTCAGATTTTATAGTAATAATATAATTTCTTATACCAAATATGATCTTAACAATCCTTGTTATGTATTTTGTTCGTTTAACAAAGGGATCAAATGATATTTCGTCAGATTCCAAAGGAATCCCCTTCTCATTTCATGAATTTTTCCTAGCAGTAGTAATCCCTAATATTCTCTTCAAAAACAAATTAACTTAATCTACGTATGTACAAATATTACGCTCATGGAAGAAGCGTGTGCGACGCAATCCGATCAAAAGTTCTTGTATACAAAAGATAAACGGCACGTGTTAGGTGGAATAACACAGTGATGGATTGATGCCGACATTATTGGCCGTTATTTACGTTGTTCTGTTGATTTTTTACAGAGTCCATGTTCGGCATGTAGTCCATCGCCATCAGGCAGGCAAATACCGTCATCACCATCTTTGGCTTCACCTCGGTAATGTCTTCCGGTAACGCGTAGACACGCGCACCGCACTTTCGCGCCAAAGATATCGCATACTTCGCATTGTCCAGATTCTCCTGTGCAACAAAAAAAACAATAGTTGTTAATTAGTCATATCAACAATAAGGCGTGAAGAGGGATTGATTCATCTAGAATGTTCCACATTTTCGTGTAATCGAAACTTTTAATTTTAAACTTCCGTGAATAATGTAGGAGAAAAATTTTCAATTTATTATTTAATATTAATTATAGATACGGCTAATACCTACAGGTATGCAGACAGATATTAGAAGATTGAAGGAAACAATTTGTGGATATAGATTATTTGAATATGCTGGATAATTAGTAGGGACAAGTGTTTTTCTACTACTAACATATATGTAATGAGGGTTTAGTTTGCAAGAATTTTGCAATTACAGATTATTTTTATCGATCAAAACATAAATTTGAGATTGACTTGGATATATATTTATTAAATTTTACCAATTCTATAAGTAGTATAAGTCATAAAAGAATAGAAATCTGCAAAAGTTTTTGAAGTCTTATTGTCTTCTTTCAGAATATGATCAGTATCTCCTTTAAAATAAAAAAAAAATCGACAATATTTGATTCAAATTTATCAAAATTATTTTTGTGCAATTTAAAGTTGCAAGATTTAATTAACTTGCATTATGAATTAAGGCCGGCAAAGCTCGATATCAATGATACGTGACACAACGTAAATAAAGATAAAGCAAAGCATAATTGTAATACGATTGATCATACCTATAAAAGTAGTTATTACAATACAAATATATTAACTTTGACATTAACTGGGAAAACAAGCTCTCAAAAATCGAGAAATAAAAGCGAAAATCTTACATGTTCAGTTCCACCCTCCTTAACAAGATTGTAATTAACCGAGCCGGGCTTGATTGCTTCGATGAGATCGAGGACGACTTTGCCATCCGCTATTGAATAATCCTGAAATCCTTTGATACTGCTTTTTCCAGCTGCCTGGAGTTTAGAATTCACCCACTGAATGATTTCTTTCTCTACGGTACTTCCTTGAGTTCCCGCTAGAGACGTTAGAATCGACAATGTATATGATCTCATCAACTGCCATATCAGGGCTAACGTTAAGGTTGCATTTCCATCATTAATATCCTTTCCGGCGATGCCCACAAGCGAGAAGTTCATCTGTTTACCTAACTCGACAGCGTAATTACAGTTCTCTAATGCCTCCATAAACTTACGAAGTTTTGTGAATTTCTTGTGCACCTTATTCCAATTTACAGTGCCTGGCTTGATGATATCGTACAACTGAAAGATCACTAGACCATCAGCAAGATCTGAGTAGAGCCAGTTAACATGTGGCGATACGCCCATTGAGTTCATCCAATTTCTATAGGTTTTTTCCTCTCGCGTCTCTTCTAAAGATTCTAAACCTTCAATGTTGCTTTTTGGCTTATCTAATCCAGGGTAATTGTTAAACATATTGGCGACGAAGGCTAAATTAAGCTTATAAATGCCATTCACGACATCACTAGGCGTCACAAAACTACGACAACCCAATTTTGCAGCTTGCTGGAGCATAATCTCCGCCCTAGACATGTGATTCGGTTCCATCAAGGCTTCCAGGGTAACACCAGTCGAGTTGGGTGCGATTTGTTTGATGAGATAAGTATAAATCTCAGAATCCGTAATATCAGATTGGAAGTTGTTGCACCGCCTGGCGATGCCAGCATTCTCCAAATGATGGTTCACCCATCTGAGAAGAATGGCCTCCGGAGATAACTTCAACAAATCTTCGATTCGTTCACCTTCCTGCAGGAGAGTAGCTAAACCAGGGCAGTTCTCGAGAGTGATTTGGTTAAATAAGCCGATTCGGATGATCTGCCAGAGCAAACCTAGCACCAAATGGGGCGAACCTTTGGTAAGATCATGGGCATCGATGTTTATGATATTGCAGCCAATAGCTTGCGCTGAAGACAGAGCCAGTGTCAAATTTTCATGCTTTTTGTATAACGTCAGATTTTTCTTATTGATTGTACGCTCGTCAATGGTGTCCGGGCAAGAATGATTGATTATTTTACTGAAAAATAGATGCAAAATTAATTTTTGATAGATTAATCAATTTTAGAGTCATTTATCAATCGTAAAATTGATAGAATTTCAATATTATTATATTTAAAAATTAATCGAAATTTATGGATGCTTGTTAGTTCCAGTTATATTTTTTTATTACTTTTAATAACATTATTTATCAATTTAAATATTAAAAAATAGATTTCAATAAAATTTTAGATTTCAATATAATTCGAAAATAAAAATAA
>NW_017259194.1:551670-555249 GCF_001594045.1 Atta colombica | reverse complement strand
ATATATTTAAAAATTTATATTATAGAAATAAAATGACAAAAAGAGAGAGATAATGTAGCACTGGATAATAATAATACATTGTACACACCAGAGTAATATTCCATCCTTAACCTTGTCGTAGAGCGTCTTTCCTTCAGGATCGATAAGCAGCAGGTGCTTCAAGTCGGGATCATGCGACAAATTAGTGTTTATCCAATCGCTGAATGCTAGTTGTTCCTCGAGCCTGACAGAATGCGTAGTTCCTTCACTGGATGCTTCGGAAATTCCACCCAAAGTCTCAAGGTTCTCCTTTTTCGACACGACTTGTTTGAACGTGGAACCCAATTCATTGGCTTTGAGTTCCTTGCAGAGCTTTTCGAACTCCTCGAAGGAGAGCCGACCTTTGTGTTCCAACCGCTGCTTATCATCGTATTCCTCGATCATCTGACGCACTTTGTAACCTGGCATTTTGAAACCGCAAACATCCAAAGCGTTTCGCAACTCGGTAACGTCGATAAAACCGTCTCCATTCGCGTCAATCTATCCGAGAAAAGAAATCATTAGTCCTTTTATTGAAAATTCGATAAAATTGTATCATGAAAGACATTTTAGAAATCATACAAAACATTTCCTTTTAAATTTAATTAAGAAATTTTCTTTGCATTGATCAATTGTATTGATATCAATGTGATTTACAAGAGAAACAAAACTTTTTCTTTTATCTTCATTTATACTAATTTTTCGTACAGCTACTGCTGAGTGATGATAAAAAATATTAGATAATGTCTGATAAAATCAAACTTGCAGCAATACCATTCTTGATAACATTGTGCAATATGACAGTAATTTTTTCACAATGATGATTTCACAGTGACTTTCTGTCACGCAGAAAAGAGAAGATAGATATTTATTACAAAAGAGGATATTGTGTATATATATAGATAATAAAATATAATTAATTTATTAATTAAGTTAAAAACTCGTATCAAACATCAACAAATTTCATAAAGCGAATACTAAGGGATAATCACTGTGTTATAATGATGCTTTTATTGCGTAAATTTATTATAAAAGTGTTTAAAAACTTATCAAATCTTACAAGTGGTGCCATTCCGAAAAGATTTATTTGCTTTAAGTATGAAAATAGAATATAAAATGTACATATCTATGCAAAAAGTGTTCTATTGTGTACTATTCATAATTTAACTCTTTTTTTATTGCTAAATGTTTAATTTTCATCAATTTTTTAAAATTATCATTGATTTTTAATTGTTATTAATTTTAAATAAAAACTTGAATGTGTTAAACATGCATCATTATTCACAATTAGATCCAAGAACTAGATGTGAATCATCAATTATAATTTCGTTATATATATTACGATATGCATGCGCAAATTATTTTTATTATCCTTATGGGATGTAATAATAATGTCACCAAAAAGGATAAAGCATTTGATTTGATGAATCCGCAATTAATATACGAGGTCTAATTATGGATAATTGTCATTACTCTATTTAATCCAAATTAAAACATATAAAATGGCAACGAAATGGAATAAAATCATCCATAATGTAATCTTTATAATTAATCATGATTATTAAATATTTTATTAATTGTTTGATATTGTTCTGAATAAAAATATAAATTTTTTTTGAAAGAGTGACTCACAATTAGTGGTTTTATCCTAGAATGAAATGAATGTGAATGTCTTGCCGATTTCAGAGAGTTTTTTAATATAGTAAATATAGTTAAATTCATTAATTTTTTTTTATATTATAAGAAAAAGAAATATAAAATAAACGTTATATAATTTAAGATTTTAATTTATAAATTATACTCAAATATTAATTTATAAATTGACAAGCACATTTATTCTTTTTCTGTTGTTTAAATTAATTTAAATTTAATCATAACGAATAATACAAAATAAACAATTTGCAAGATTATTTTAATTGGTTTTCGCATAATTATACATCTACTGTTAAAATCCCATCCAAGAAAAGAATTACACAAGAAATGTAATTCTCGTAAAGTCACAAGGTTTAGCGCGAAAGTAATTCAGGCCGTGAAAAAATTCCACTAGAAAATCCGCAAACATATCTATGCATCATTCGCAGACATCATAATTTTTATGCAAGAACAATGAGCATACGGTAACGACATAAATGTAAACGGTATATTTCTGAGAAGATGATGGACTTGCATTCGGAATTACTTGGCAGTTCTTTATGAGAAATGCTCCGAAAGCTGTACGTACCGTTAATTAATATTTTAAGTTAATTAATATTTTATGTTTTTCGTAATATATGCAGAACATCTAAGTCTCTGATGTCGCTTCTTTTTCATTTACAAGATTGATCTAACAAAAAAATTATATTGGAAAAAAAAAGTTTTAAAATTATCATTCTTTCCATCCATTTCTCTTTGAACGTTTATCACATGAAATTTATCGGAGACACGTTAGAATCTTAACTAAAGAAATTAAAGAAAATGGAAGCTGAGTGCACTCACTAACTTAAATAGCTCTCGGAAATCCTTAAAATATTCCAGCACGACGTCCCATCTTTTCATCTCACAAATTTCCATGTTGAAAAAAAACAGGTTTTGTTCCGTAGAAAAAGGATCAAACTGTTACGACAGACTAGAATATACTGAAACTGTCATCGAGGATTTATCAGTTTTATCGATCGCGCAACGAAGTGGAACATAAGTAAAAAAATCGAATAGAATATCCCCAGAATCAATCAGTTTTGATAACATAATAACATAAAAAAATGTTATCATGATCTTATCATAATCAATCTAGCAATTTGAAATAAAATATATCTCATATATACCTCAAAATAAAAAACTTTTGCAAGAGAGTATTGTGTAAGTCATTTTATTTTACACATTGAAAATTGTATTTGACTTTCATATTAGCTCTTCTTCCTAATTTTTTTTTTTAAATTTATGAGTCTTATTAATCTTTTATTTGTAATAAAAGATTTGTATTAAAGTATATTATAATACACTATTATAATTATACATAAGCTGAAGAGAGTAACAAAGTTCTATATTACAACTATAATATACTTTTTAATAATTAATTTTTAATAATTAATTATTAAATAATAAAACAAGAAAAATTCACATATAAATATAAAACAATATTATAAAAAGTGTTGAAAAGAATAATTTTTTATCGCTCTCATTTTGTCTAATCAAATCAAATATCATTCATTATGAAAGATGCAAGTTCCTTGAGGCGAGTTTCACGGTTTCTGATTAAGCATCTGATAAATTTTTTTTCTCTCTCTCTCTCTCTCTCTCTCTCTCTCTCTCTCTCAGCGCATAACTATAATACGTTAGTAACATAAATAACCAAATTTTATCGTGTTTTAACATCGATAATAGAATAAATGTTGAGAAATATTTACAAAATATACGATTGGATCATTCAAAAAATCCAACTTTATATACGTTTGATTTAATGCAAATTCTGTGATACTAAAAATGCTATAAAAATCACGAAAAATATATATAAATGTTTTTATGGTATAGCGATAATAATTCTAGTGATACTTTATGGCAAAAAGTAGATACGTTATCTAGTTT
>NW_017259194.1:545557-551570 GCF_001594045.1 Atta colombica | reverse complement strand
TATATATATATACATAAATTTTTTTATATTTAATATTAATATTCATTCTGTGTAATACAAAGAAGAAGAATTGAATAACAAAGTTAAGGAATGTGACGCATTTCCTTTTATGTCAAAATAATAGTTATGCTTTTCATTTTCTCATAAAATTATCTGTCACTTGGTCACGGGAGCATGCAAAATGTGAAACGCAAGAAAGGTGCTTCTTCGAAGTTTTTTCGTGTACATACTATCAATCTGCAAGCGAGAACTCGGCGACAGAAAAGGGAGTAAAAGTTCGCTAACTGAACATTTACTCTGTCGTAACGTTTCCTCGTGAAAATACACGCTTCCTGTCATTCTTTCTTTTTGCCGACGAGTCACAATGCAACAAAATCATGCAATTTATGGTCGCATTAGCGGAGAACGCGCATCTTTCATCGTATCATCGTAGAATAATAGAATCCAAAAAACGAATAGCAAATGAAAATCAATTGATCGTGAATGCGCGCTGTTTCGCTTGGAGTAATTTTCTTTATATTTTTTCTCAAAAGTATATCAAATCACAATGAGAGAAATAAAAAATGCTATTATCAAAATCGCTGTTATCACAATGATGAGAGGAATGATCGAATTAAAAACATTAATAACACACGCTATTATTGAAATAATTCAGATTGAATTTAGAACAAACAATCATGAACAAACATTTACGGATAAACACTCTGGTGAAAAAATTTCGCTGAAATTATTCCACGTTTTGGAACATTTCAGCGAAAAATTTATTGAATTTTCACTGAAAATGAATCTATCAGCTAACATACTAAAAAATCGTTGAAATTAAACTAAAATTACTCTGAAATTTCTCTGAAATTTTATTGAAATTTTGTTGAATTTTTCAGCTAAAAATCGCTGAAATTAAACTAAAATTTTTCTGAAATGTTGAAATTTTGTCGAAAAGTGTTTCAAAACAGAATAATTTTAGTGAAATTTTCCACCAGGATAAAATGATAAAAATGAAACGAGCGAGTTAATAGCGAAGAGAAAAAAATTGGTAAAATGTAACTTGTATGTAAGTAGAATAATTAAATATGGATTTAAATGATACATTTTACCAAAAAGTTTGGTTACTAATGTGCAATATTTCGTGATAACTTCTTTGTTTTTTCTGGCAATCCACGCATACTACCTTCAGGCAAGCACGTGTATAGTTTCAAGCAGCTGGTATATATAATGTACATTGTATTAAAGTGCACACCTGCCGTCGATAAAGTACCAAAGTGAACAAGTTTTTATGTTCGTATGACGACGTTGTCTCATAATGAGATAATATTTTTTATTTTTCTCAATGAATCAATATGCGATACTTAAGAATCCTATTGATATTTCGGAAAAAATTTTATATTGTAAGTAAAAGATTAACAAAGCGAAAACATTTGATAATTCGAAAGAAATATATCAACGTCAAAGTTACTTTCTGATAAATAAACAAGTTTTTTAGAAAGATTACTCATCATATCTTCCCAAACACAGCACATAATATTCATAAAATATTTATACATATTTGTAAGACTTATTTGAAATAATTTGTGGTTTTAGATTACACAGATCATAAACATTATTTATCGTAAATATTATAAAATATTTATTGTAAATGTTGTAGTAAATGCTATGAAAGTATTTAATAAGACATTAAAATCCAAGTAAAAAATAGTTACTATTCATATTTATTTATATTTATATGTTATATTTATCATAAATATTACATAAAATATTTAGTCTATATTTTAATAATATTTCAATAAAGCTTTATATAAAATATGTTTGTATTATCTAAAATATTTATATAACATGTCAAAAAATGAATAGTAATAAATTTATCATAAATATTCTGTGTTGAAATACAAAAATCTCCTTCTCTCATAATTATTTCTTTTTTCATAAAACATGATCACTATGAATCAATTTACATTTGTATTGAAAACATCAAACAAACTCTTTTTTTTTTGCGTGATGGGCTATGAAACTATTCATTAAACAAGGTGCAGCATCTCACGTATTAATCACATATTAAAGACCAGATAACTTTTATACGAAGCGTACTTTTTTCTCGAAATATATCTATTTGATAATAAAGTGAACAAAAAAAGCCGTTCACTCCATTATTCGGACGATAGATTACGGGACACCCTGTAGAACTGGGAATATACTCCCCCGGGGTCAGACTCTCTTTCTTCTTTCGCTTTTATTCTGGGAACTGGTTTCGCCAGGCATCGCGTTGCACACTATGTCCCCGTCTCGCGGAAATCATGATTAAATTACCGCGTGGAAAGAAAAGAAAGAATCAGTATAGAGCGGTGCGTCGCGTCGATACGCGCGATACGTTAACACACAATCACAAGATTAGGGCGAATGCCTACGTTTATTGTGCGAAAACGAGTTATAATATTGGCCTTAATGTGTCGTAATAACAACAATGTATATATACTCCTCGGCACGTTACTCGGATGATGGCTTCATTATGCGAGATAAATGATAAAGACGAAATTTTTTAAATAAGATAACAAAGACGCGAGGCCAGTGAAAAGCGTCGTTGAGACGCGGAGATTAATTATTATTAATTGGCTGATGCAATTTCCAACAGTCGTTTCTACTAACATCGCAAATATTTAAGCAATTATAATTTCGTTAAAATTATAGATATAGTTTTCCTGATATTTATCTTCGAATAGATTTAACGTTAATCAGAATTAACGATCTTTATCTTATCTTCTTTATTTTTTGTTAAAGTTAGTGACGATTATCAACAAAATAAAATCTCAAAGTGAAGTCTATTGATAATTGATTAATTTTTAACTGATTTTAAGAGACAGATAGATAACGTCTTAGAATAAGAAATAATATTATCCGTAAAGTAATAATAATTAGATACGATAAAATTTGCATGCGTTACTTCCACGTGGACACGTCTAAAAATGAATCGAACGACCATGACGAGTAAATGCAATTCTACGAACGCTTCACAATCGACTATTCGATTTTCTCGCTTCCAAGGCAATCCTATCGCTACGTCATCTCGGGATTCCTCCTACGTATGCACATTGAATTCGAGAGGAAGATTACTACATCATTCGAAACTAATAGATAGACAATAAGATTGAAATCTCCCAAGGATTTAATTTATAAATCCAAACTCTATATGCATATGAAAGAACAAATCTTTTCCATTTTTTTTATAACAAAAATAAAACATGGATATAAATATATTTCATAAATATATTTCATAATTTTAAAATAAGCAATACAATATGTAAAAAATTATTTTTATCAGACAACTAATATTAATATGCACTTATTATCATATTATACTAATACCACTAATAAAATCAGAAAAAAAAACACGTAAAGTTTATCTAGACACGCCTTGCGGAATTTGTATAAATGACCATTGCTGATTCGGAATTTCAAATCATTGCGGTTAGTCATCACGGAAGAATATATGACTAAACAATATCTATTGATCAATAACAATATTAATTTGCTTCTTAAGTGAAATATCATGCGACCACTAAAGCCGCTGTAACAGTTATTTACTAAATAACGTTTATCTCGCGCACATGCGAGATAAACGATTAAACGTTATTAAAATACATGCGCACGAAAGTTAGTAGTTAAATTCTTTTTTTAAAACTGTAAGTCGTGAACTGTGATAATTAAAATTAACGAACGATATAAATTTCTCGATATTATAACATTTTCCTCAATTTAATATTTAAATAAAAAGCACAGTAAAAGAAAGTATAAAATAATAATAATGCTATTTAAATATTGCGTTCATTAATTATAAACTATTCTGTTCTCAGTGTTCCTTAATTAATAATTTCTCTACTACCTTAAATGACTCTCATGCATAATTATATTTCTCTTGTGAACATGTGATGTTGAGAGGCGAGAGATTGTCTCACTGTATATGTATAAGTTCATGACATTGACCTTGATCTCAATACTTTTTCGATAGCGTCATCGTTGTCGCAATTTCCAGAGACTATTCACATGCATTGTTATAAACTTACGTATAAACACTATTCTTATATATGTATATATAATTATCCGGCGAAGCATACCTTATACTAATAATAAATAAATTGCTAATGTATCATATGACTGCATATGATTGCATAATCAAGGTACCATAAAAAGATATCGATAAAGATATATGCTTCAAAGTAACAACGTATAAAATACTACTGCATCCTTATATGCAGGATTCAATTTTATTTCCAATAAATTTATTTAAAATATTTATTTTAATTAAAGAAAAAATTAAAAAGTTATTTAGTATTTATTATTTTAAATAATTTCGTCTGATCTTTTTCTTACTTAAAATAAGTTTTTGGAACTTATTTTTTATTTTTTATTTTAAATTGTATCAGTTTTTTTTTCGATTTTGTATTTTAAATAATTTTCTGGAACCTATTTTATATTTTTTAATTTAAATAAATTGTCAGTTATGTTACCGTCAGGTAAAAGTGACGGTGAGTACTAATGTGACGCGGTGTATATGTTTTTATCTGCCTGTTCTTGCGACGGTCACAATTCGCGAATTATCTCAAATATATAAATGTTTTGTTTTATCATTTTGTGCTTCAACGTTCAGATGTTTTTTGTTTATAGTTTATTTTTGACTTCTTAAACCAACTTGTCTGTTCTAAGGTTGATGATTATCCATTTATCCGAGTATCCGAGATAGAAGTATATCCGAGATAAAACATCTGATTAAAGCGGATCTTTCGAATCCGAATTTGTTTTAAGATATCAGATTAGATATCCGAACCATTAAAATTTAATGATTAAACCATTCGTTATTCGGATTTCGGATTTTGAACCTCTCATATCTTTCTCTATACATACAGGGTGTGTACTATACGTACAGAGTGGGTATGAAGTATATGTATGAGAAAGCAAAAGAGAGTGAGGACGCGAGAAAGAGAGAGAGAGAGAGAGAGAGAGGGGTGAGAATGTGGAAAAAGGACGAGAGAAGAACAGTGAGACTGAAAAATAGAGACAAAAAGTGCGAGAAAAAATTTTATATATTTATTTAGATTTATATATTAATATAGGCTAAAGTATATTTAATTTAATTTTCAATATTCGGCTATAGAATCCGGATAATCACTATGGATACTCGGATACCCGGATATCTACAGATTCGAGCGAAATCGTCAACCCTATATCAAATATAAAATAAAATATTTTCAATAAATTTTCGAAATCAATTTCTTATTTCATAAAAAATAGCCTTCGAAAACTTATTTAAAATAAAAGACAAGTTATTTTTACATTTTAAATAAAAGTTATTCTATATTTTAAATAAATAAATGTATTTTCGGGCCCTATTTCTTATTTTATATTTTAAATAATTTCTTGTAACCTATTTCTTATTTAATATTTAAAATAAGTTCTTGGAACCTATTTTATATTTTTTATTTTAAATAAGTCATAATTCAATAAGTCAATTATTTTAGAGCCTTACTTATATGTATACTTATATCCCCTTGCAATAAAATATTTAAAAAGCATATCGGTGACAATTGTTTTGTTGTGATAAATCCTCTTTTAAGAACTTTATAATTTTAATTCGCGGTGTTATTAAGACATGTTTGCGATTGTCGAGTTGCGAATAATGTCTCACTGTAGAGAGAATAATTACACAACGTTGGAAGCTTTGTCCGCTTGATGGGCGCCACCAGGGAGTAGTAAAAAGTTTACACAAGGCGCTTTGGTGTTAGTTCAAATGGCGATAATTGAACGGCTTAGAGAGAAAGGGAGTTCATAGGATATGCTCTCGTAGCTTTTGATAGTGTCTCGCATCGATTTACGTAACATGTATTTACATACGAAACATTTTAAGAGTAATTTTCGCACCACCATAATACTATATAAGATTTATGCGCGATTTAGGATTGTTTTGTTTTATTGTTATACGCGTGCGTGTATGAGCATTCCAATTGAGATACATGTGTGTGTGTGTGTG
>NW_017259194.1:542782-545457 GCF_001594045.1 Atta colombica | reverse complement strand
TGTGTGTGTGTGTGTGTGTGTGTGTGTGTGTGTGTGTGTGTGTGTGTGTGTGTGTGTGTGTGTGTGTGTGTGTGCACTGATCGAGGATCAATTTATAACAAATAATAAAAATATTTTTAAAAAATTTAATGTCAATACGGAAAAATTTTGTAAAACCAGATGCAATAAAAAGTAATTTTAATATACAAATTGTATCGTAAAGAAACAGTGTAGGAATGCATATCTTATGATGTTTACATATGCAATATAATATGTGTGGTTTCTAATTATTTATAATTAAGTAAAATAAATAGAAAATACGGAGGAAAGCGCATAAAATGTTATGAGCAATTTAAATATTCCGCTACTGAGTCATAAAACTTACGTATTAAGTAAAAGCTATTTATTTAACAGTGAATAAGTATGAGGAAACAGTGAAATTTTTACGATTGCAGGTCTAACCATAAATTAATTACCAATAATAATAAATGGGAAAAAAATGCAACAATATTATAAACAAATTCTAGCATAATTTTCATCAAATTCTCATTATTTATATATTCTTCTGTTTGTCTATTTTATTATTTTTTTCCATACCTAGATATGTTTATTTTAATAATTATATTTTATCTTTAGGAAATGTAAAATAAGTAATTAATCCGTCATTTGATATCTAATACTTAATGAGAAAACAATATAAAATTATTGATAGATTAACTTTATATCAATGAGAGAAAATATATTTGAAAAATAATATATTTAATTAAAAAAATTAGTTTTAAAAGACTCAAATTCAATTTGCTTAAATCTCAAGTTAAAAAGAAAATAAAGTATAAAATAATGCACTAAAATGCCTCGAAAAAATCTCTTTAAATAAAAAATAAATATAAAAGAAAACAAAGATAAAGTATCAACAAAACAAATTATAGAATAACTTTTTAATTCTTATAATCTGTCAACTAAAAAAATTGATCCAGTGAATTCTTACGTATAGTATTCTCATAACGAAATCTTATTTTGAAACGGAAACCAGATATACTGCAGGATGTGATATCGCCAGTCAGCCACAATGCTGACACAGGACACAACGGCAATGAACAGCTTTAGGAGTAAATGTTCGCTGCCATCGATGCGCGATGGTGCTATTGCGGTTGAGCATGCACTTTTGATGTCAATGCACACACACACACACACACACACACACACACACACACACACACATATATATATAAAGTGTCCTATAATTTTTGGCCAAATGGCTTTTGTGCAGATTAAATTGACAAAGAGAGGCTACGTCCTACTCTTCACCGATTTTGATCAAACTTGCAGCGATGTTAGAGGAGTCTATAAACACTTGTAAAGCCGTTTTCGCTAATAGGTCTTAAAAGCCGAGTAATGAGAATTTAAAAATACACCAAAAATTTAAAAACAGTCTAATATCTCGGAAAGTATGCATTTGTGAAAAATGCCTTAGACAAAAGTAATAGGATTTAATAAGATGTAAAAAAATTTTGAAGAAAAATTTTAAAGAATATCCTGAATCCAAATTGGTCGAATTTTTTGGCGTAAACAATGAGCAAAAAAGTCGGGAATAGAGCAAAAAATTAAGCCCTTAAAAATATATTTGATTTTTCATTTGCTCTTTTTTTTCTTTGTGACTGTGCTAATTTTAGTTTAGTTAGTTCTTAAATTAATACAGCCATAAGTTTTAGCGAATCGATTAGAGCAAAAAAATCGGAAATAGAGCAAAAAATTAGCAAAAAAAAATAACAAAAAATGTGTGTGTGTATAGGTCAGGTCGTTTGATTGCGTTGAAATGGCTGTGCCAGCTTAATAGACGTGACTTTTTTCTTTATAGTTCGATTCCCTACACGCTCCCAAAGTTTTGACATTTAAATTCCAAACACCCTGTATACTGCAGGTTTGCTGACGTGCACCTGTCATTGCATCTCGCGCAAGTTGATAAGTATCGGCTCAGGCGATTTTGTTTTACAACGACATCACATTTTACTCCGACGCTCTCATATTACACTGCTTGATTCACGACATGATTCGATTTGCAACTCACATTTGCGAAAATGAGACCTGACGCGATATCAGGGTTAATGACAGGCATAAATTATATGAATGGCCTATTCACTCGCAGTAGCAAGTAAATCGATCGACATGTGCAACGTTTACAGACTTCGCATCTATGATTCTTCTCTTATTATAATTATAGGCGCAAATTAATAATCACGTTGTAAAATGCCTGAAATGCCTGCAATCGTAAAAAATAAATATAGCTAAATAGACATTTAAATTATGATTAAATAAAATGAATAAAATAATTCATAAAAGATTCACTATATATAAATATATATAAGCGCTCCATTTAATAATATATAATATATTATTATTATTGAATTTTAAATCTCAAAAAATGTACGCGTTATTGTAATATCATTTTCATGAATCGTGAATCATTGAAATATTCCTTTACATGATTTCATTTTCTAGAATCGATGATCAATGCGAGTGATGACCACAATAATCTTTTCAATGACTCAAGATCATGTACGAATTCACTGATTTTCTTTCTCGCGAATCGCGCATTGTGGAAGCATATATACATCGACGCGACACAATTTGTGAATGATGACTCATGAATCTCAGACAAGCAATTTTTTTCTTTGTATGTTATTCATTCATATATA
>NW_017259194.1:539762-542268 GCF_001594045.1 Atta colombica | reverse complement strand
ACATATATATATATACATATATATAAAAGCAAACAATTACTTATCTGATAAACAAATTATTCTGCATTTAATTACTCACCAGTGTTTAAAAAGAAAAGAGAAAGGCGACATTATTTCACCAAAACAAAACAATATTTTATGTCATCGTGAGTATCAATTATCATTAGAAATAGATTCTAATAATGATCTTTAGCTTCTACGAGGAAAAAGAACGATGAAAAGAACAAAAATGACGTTTAAATTTTATTTGTTAATAATAAATTTCTTTTTTATAAAACTGAACAGCGTATTGAAGCGGTTATTACGCATAACACGAAATGCATTATACATTGCATAATGGAGAAAACGGATGAAACAATCAAAGAAGCAACATCAAACGTGATCTAGGTAAAGCACACTCGACTTACGAAAGTCGACTTACGGAAGTGAAATCGGCACGATCGCTTAATGAATCATCGAATCCAAATGTAATGAGCCAGTGACGTCAAATCAAACATTCGCAAGTTCCGACCGTGTGACTCACATCATTCACGAACTCTCTTAAGCAAGATCAATAGCTGAGTGTTTTTTCCATAATCGTAAACTGTTTCCGACGTTATCAATTTCGACTTCCCGAATAGTTATCATCCTGACGCGGACACGACGGCGCCATGAATAACATTAATAAGCACAAAATATTATTTTCACAAAATTTTATTAATAGTAACTACATTTTCTCCTGAAAATTTATTCTAAAATATATTCCATATAAGGTGCAGTCGTTTTGCTGTTATTATATTAAGATAACGATTTATCATTTTCAAATAATCGATTATATTTAAGTATATGATTCATCACAGAATGCAAATAAAATTTCAGTAACGTATATAAATACTATTATACGTCATTAATTTCTTTTAAGTCATATCTAATTAAAGCAATTAAAATTAAATTGATACACAATGACAATCGTGTATAATTAATCAATCGAACATAATAATTTTATATAAGAATGCTAAAAATAATAATAAATAATGTATCAGAGTTAAAATTAAAATTCTATATTTTTAATAATGAAAAATTATAATCATATATTTTTATAATAATTGTATACTGACTATATCGCCTTCAGAAAATGAAATCCGTATGTTTGTATGAAATATAAGCAAACATCAATCGCATATCTTATACTCACTTATTATTCACAATTTTAATATATGCCAGTTTCGCAAGTTGTCAGTCCATAGAATTCAAGCTCATCAGAAGCGTTGTCTACGATGACATTTTATTAATTTAATATTGCCGTTAGTAAAACTCTTTCCTTCCTTGAACTCTGCACAAAAAGAAAAGCTGGACAATATGTCTACCCTGTTTCCTTGCGGCATTTGGTGAAAAATTTGTATTGTTAGACCATGACTTCCACTTCTGCCATTAGCTGTACTAATAATTGGCCGCGAGAAAATGACAAAACGATGAATACGATGACGATAACGACAACGATGAGACGTAGGACGATGGACGGATGGATGCGTGCAGATAAATTCTCATGTTAGGAGTCTGTCCCATTAAGTTAAATTTAATCTACATAATAAGTTTAAGTGCTAAGGATCCGGAATTACGTGCGGGATTCATTCTCGGGATAGTATTCTCTAGTTATATTCAGTACTGTGAAATTAATTAAAGTATCAAGTCACCTGGAAAACAATTAGCATACCAACACGTATGTGTTTCGCGTGATTAAATTAAGTAACAACGGTATTGTATGGAACGGTGAGTGCGCAATTAGAAAAGTAACGTGGGAATTTTATTTTTTTTTATCTACTTTGTTTTCTTTCTGTATATACGTGTGCTTATTCTATGTTTATTTATAATTCACAGCATTGTTTCATGATAAACACAGGTTAATAATAAGATTTTATATTTAAAAAGAGAGTATTGTGGGTGATATGATATTTATGCAGTGAGCATTCATGAATGTTATTTTCACCTCAATGCATGACCTGTTTGTCTCTTTTGCTGATGCAAAAAGGACTGAATTTCAATTAGATGACAAAAGAGTAAGTGAATGAAATGGAATTGTGCATGATTAAAATATGACGATACTCAACACTGTCACGCAGTGAAATCGTTAGCTCGAGCGAACTTATTAGCCACTGTGACCTAAGTCCCGCAAGAAGATATATCCGTTGCCTGACTCATCAACATTCGCAACATCTCATTTACCCATAAGGGATAATCATCCTGATAATCCGATCTTTTAGTATCTCACGAGAGACCGGAGATTAGTACCTATTAATATGTGTGTGTGTGTGTGTGTCTACGATTATGTATATATATTATTTGTTAATTTATTACTTAAACTGTTCTCTGTATAAATAAATAAATTTAAAAATATCCTTAACGTATATTAAAGAATAAATTTTATGTTATAATAATAATTTCAGAGTTGTAATTTAAATCCAAAAAGCGATTATTGTAATTATTCTCTAATGTAATAATTATTCTTTGGGAAATATCAAGTTTTTTT
>NW_017259194.1:529240-539662 GCF_001594045.1 Atta colombica | reverse complement strand
GACCGTATATATATATATATATATATAAATCGAAATCAATGTTAAAATGTTTACAAAGCTGTCATAATTAAATTCTACATCAAATTGTAATTGAAAAAGTTGTTGTTTAGAATCCGTCTCAGTCTCGATCTCAGTTCTTGAAATCGGTTCTCAAGAGGATTTCGTGCGCAACTGTAAAAATGCCTTGTTTCATCGAATTTTATCTTATCTGAAATACGGAACTTCACGGTGTGCCGAGAAAGGATTAATTATAATTACATGGCGTAATTAAGGAACTAAGCGTGAGAACCAAACCGACAAAGAATACACGTACGCTCAACAATATAAACATATATACGTATACCCGAGTGTTCTTTACGTGAGAATTAGCTCCAAGACGTGCATTGTATGAAGCTGAGAAAGGAATCAGTCACGTTTTTGACATTTTTATATTCCTTCTTCAGAAGCGATGTTACCGCGAATAAATCGATATTTTGCTCCGCAATACTTTGTAAAGGAAATGACCAATATTGCTACTTAGCGTCTTTAACACATTACGGCGATCACATTAAGGCAAAACAATGGCAAAAGCATTTATCATGTAGACATAATTGTTATTCGATGAAACTGTATTTGTTTAGTTAAATAGTGACAAAATAAAGATATAATTATAACAAAATCAGATTATTCCTATTTATATTAATTATTCTTATTTTACGTCATACGATAGAAAGTGATCTAATTTCTTTTAATATAAAATATAATTTGTAAAAAATCATTCGTTAAAATGTTATTTAAATCCACAGATCAATTTTTTAAATTTACCAATAACTTTTTTAACATCGTTTGCAAAATAAATAACATGTATTATCATTTTCACACAGCGAATGATTTTTTAAAAAATTAGATTAATATTATATAATAAATATAAAATATTATATAATAATTAATTATATTAAAAAATAATATCAAATAAAAATATTTTTTAACCTCGTTGGATATTTGTATCCAACTGTAACTGTAACTTCTAATTGGGTTGAAATCTTAAGTTTAAATTGACACTTGTGCAGTCCGCACGTTCACTTTATTGAAGGACTTTACGTTTGAACTCGAGCTGCTCGCAATATATGACGTCGAAAAGGATCACAGATAGAATTCAAAGATTAATTTTCTCTGGCTGGCAAGAAGAGATTCTCGAGTTATAAGTTTTCCCATCATAACGACCGCATTCATGGTACTGCGTTCTCGTTAGTCAAATCTATCGCAGAATTCTTCGTGGATTGCATTTCCGACGTGGAGCCAACACGAACAAGGAAAACATTATGCATTTACATATGTTGATGGTAAAAAACCATATTAATGCTTAAAACATTCGTTGTGTGATTGCATTAAATAGATTAAATACAGGTGAAAAACATAATATTGTATAAAATTTGATTCGTTAAATATCAAAAAGAAAAGCAACCACGAAAAAATGTTTCTATTGTTTTATCTTTATTATATTATTTAATTTAAATTTCTATTTTTAATTTATACGTACACATAAATTGACTCCCACAGATTTTATAAAATTTTTATAACAATATTACTTTAATAATTTAATGACAATTTTTATAATAATCTTTTTAGAATGTTAAGTGTTTTATATACTAAGTATGTGAAATATTTGTTGTTAAGTATGTCGCATAATAATAACTCAGCGCTATAATAGCAATAAATTCCTTACGTAAGTTATCTTCAAGGACGAGAAAACAGTAGTCTTTCTTCATTAGATAAATCGAATATAAGAAATAAATTTATAATTGTATAATAAAATAAAATAAAATTTTCATAAATGAAGTGCATATGCAAAATGGATCAATATCATCTTCAAAATAATCAATCATTGAGAACCACTGACTGGGAAATTACGTGCAACGCGGGCATTATGCGACCTAGGCATAGTTGCGCAACGATTTTACTTTTAAGCACTCGATCGCGGCCCATTTACTATTCCAGCAGCATGCAATTGCATAACAATCGTAGCACGCTATACACTGCCTATACACACGTAATATCTGCAATGTAGTTGAGCAATAATCGAGGTAGAAGGCATTGTCAGCCGTAAATATACGATAAGAGAACAACCGTTTTATGGCAGCCGCGCCTATTTACACGAGTCGCTTCACGTAAAAATTCGAGGACTGTTGTCTACAATATATAAATATTGTAAGATAATTATTATATTAGTTTTGTATAAATAAATTAATACTTATTTCAATTTCAAAGTTACGTTCGTAGACAATGTGTGGATAATATGTTATTATTATTTCTTTTATGATCGCAATAGTATTTCTGATCTTTATGAAATTTTTAATATTATTATTTGAAAGAATGACAAAATTTTTAATATAACACTGTTATTATTTCTACAAAATGTGCATTTAATAATAACTTTAAAATAAATTTGTATTTGAAAAATATGTATAACAAAAATCTTTAAAAATATATAAGCTAGTTTCAATATAACTCCCTATTCGTCTTGCCTGTCCGTCGCTCTAATTTAATCGATAGTGTGTAAAATATTTTCCATTTGCCAATGTCATGCGCGTAATTATGCATTAATTTCATGCTCACGAAGCTATGAAATAATTTTGGTTCGACTACATGGTTTAATCTAACGATAGAGAATTAGATCAAGAATTTCTGATGCGTGAAATGTACCTGTTAATAAACTACTCTCTTCTACAGTTGTTATACAATTACTTAAGAAACTTACTTTTAATTGCTATTTCAATTAACTTTTATAAAGAGCAATATATTAACAAGAACATAGAAATATACATATATACACGTATTTAAATTTATTTTTTATATATTTAAAAATACATAAAATAGTGCGATTAACAATTTAATTTCACTTTATCTTAATTTCACATAGTATCTATATGAGTTTAATAATTTTATAAAAAAGATAACTAAATTGAATAAAATTTGAATTTTTTCGCAATAAGAATTAATTATTTACAGATTTTAATTCAACATTATCATTCAACATTATTAAGATCGTTTCGAAGATGCGAATAAGCATCAAAAATTTGTTTGTTAACTCGTGATACACTGCGATAGTTTATTGAGTTATAATAGTGTTTCAAGACTGAAAAATCATTTCGGCGCGCGTTTCTAAGAATTACATACACGTAGTATATAAATTCACACAAGAATCAATACAAGCATTTAAGATCCAGCTTAAGGCTTTAACTGTTTAAGGCTTTGATTTCTATCAGTGTTTGTGTTATCACATATTCGGTCCTATAATGTATTATATTGTAAATTGAATAAATAATAAGTAGTAATCAAAATTAATTATTAAATTATATCTGGCATACTTGGAAGAGAGATTTACGTAAGCAAAGTTAAATTGCTGCGTCAATATTTTTGTTCTCATTATAATCACGTGCATATAGAATGAACCAGATGTTATTTATTCACTGCGGTCGGTCTCCCGCTGTTTTTATGAAAGACCAACGGCGTGGTTTCTGGATAAGAAAAGAACGGCACGTGCCAACGCGGTGACATGGCCTCCGGTGGCCGCTCGAACACGTGTTTCAGAATTTAGTCTGGACTCTGGAGTAACCTTTCTGCGGTGTGTATGTATGTGCACCGCTTATTACAGATCTGACGTAAGTAATATGTATGCAATCACAATATGCATACGTGTCACATAACTGTGTATATATTTCATAACAAAATATTAATAATAATAATTTCTTATGCAATTATTTTAATATTGACGAAATTTTCACACTTAAATGACGCATTTTTATATTCTCATCGACTATGTTTTCTTCACGATTAATAAGCTTTTCTAGATTAAGAAAGTGATCTGCTTACTCTTAAATTTAAATTCTCTTTTATTAGTATACTCAGAATTCTCCATATGGTCTTCCGTAACCGCCATATGAATAGCTCTCGTTACTCTGGAAATAACTTAGCACTAAGGTTTTTTCTTTGAAAATGAGAAATCTCATTATTTAATTATATGAATTTGTTTCTGAAGAGGATTCAATCACGTCGAAACATGTTAAATGTATATTATAACATACGAGGTAAAATGTCAGATTTTTTATGTACAATTGAAAAAAATTCTACGGAAGAATCCTTTAGCAATTTGTTTATTTATTATTGTTAAAATATTATTAAATATGTACACACACACACACACACACACACACACACACACACACACACACACACACACACTTCAATTCTCTCTATCTTTTTGGATAAATTAATTAAATTTTGATAAAGTAATTAAATTTTTTAAATTCATAATTTATTCTCTTGTAATTATTGGTTTTTCCACAAATTACGAAGAATTTTAAGATTACAATGATTGAATTTCATTTATTCACTTTTCTACGTGTCGACGATTCTCCTACATTAATCAAGAATGAATAAAAGAAAAAGAAATAAATAAACGATTTTAATTTCGGAGGCTACTCCGAATGAAGCTAAAGGAATGTTTATTCTTCTCATATTATACTTACTCATATTATATTCAACTATAAAATAGTGCGATATCAAAAAATTCGTCACGTCGGCATGGTGAACTGCCTTCGGTGACAAATAAAGCGCGAAATTCCGGAATCAAATGACGGATAGGAAATACGAGCGAAACGCGAGACCCAAGAGCTTGATTTCATGCACGCACTTTTGCTTATTCCTTGTTTGATTCTTTTCATCACATTGTTTTAGTTTTAATAATGTACAAAAAATTTTAGTGATAATGACAGATCTTTCGCAGTTAATTTTAATATAAATTTAATTATTAATACAATTTATTTGAATACAAATTTAATTAAATATTAAATACTGGAAATTGAGCTATGTGAAATAAAATTTAAAAATTTATTAAAAATGTATTATGGCAGTAAAATTTCTGATTTTTTTTCAATGTGAAATAAATTTTAATAAAAAAATTCTATTTAAAGCTTAATTTAAAAAAATGTGGAAACATTAAGACAATAGCCATTTCCATTTAATCGAAAAATCTAGTACCAACACAATAAAAATTGCATGAATATTCCATAAATTCCATATATTCATGAAAATGTCCGCTGTCAGTATACTTGTCTGATTTCATCAATTTAAGCATCATTAATATGTATAATGTGCTCTTTTATTCATTTACAAAACAGTCTAATGTATGCTAATATGCAAATACATCTCATGATTGTGCATACGCTGATGAAGATTATGCGTAAAGGTTGGAAATCACCCCATTAGTCAAGAGAGCGATGCTGCAAGAAGGTGGTGTATACGTAAATGACCCTTTGGAAAAACACTGATGCGCATCGCGCCATAGAACTGTTTCTCTTTTCCACTTGTCTTTTTAATGTCTTAATTAGCGAAACAAGTGAGCAATATCAATTCTAACATTTTTGTTTGTTACTCATTTGCTAAAGAGTTGCCAACAAAAATTTGCTGTTTTTTTTTTAAATTATGTTCCGCTAAAGGAAATTATTGAAATTTTATATATATATATATAAAATGAAATTATATTTAAAAATAACATAGAAATTTGTTGCTAATTTGTTGTTATCAAAACATTTCGAATGAGTTGCGAAATAAATGTAAATATATCGAGCAAACTTCTGAACGTGTAGGCGATAAAAGTGAAGTACCGGCACAAAATTTGTTGCTCGCATATAATTCCAAATTTATGGAATTGAATCTGTGAAGTTTGCACAACGTTCTATTAATATAAAACAAAATAATGTCAGTTTCAGTACTCTCTCTTTTTCCATAATACTCTCTCTTTTTCCATAATTTTATAGTTTCTTAAAAAATAAAAGAGTATGGCATTTTTTTAACAGATTATATCAGATACAAAGAATAATAATAGCAAAGTAAGTAAAGTGAAATTAACAGTTAATTGTATTAAATGTCAATAACAAGGGCATGAGTAAGAAGTATTAAAAATACTCTGAATCAATGGATAGTTACTAATTATTCAGTGACATACTTGGCACTGATAATCAGTGAAGTTCAATTACAAAAAGAAAGAATGTTTGAGCGTTATATAACGAAAATACTGACATGTTAATTTCAATCTTCCAATACCGTATTCATTGAATTTAAGCTAAACTAAAACAAGGTTAAAAAGTTAGTTAGATCACATAATAGATTAGATAGGTTAGGGATTTCATATTTAATTCACTGATTCCCAGTGGCATACTTGGCATTGATATCAGTGATTATTCACTGATTCAGATTTAGAGAGCTAATTATGAACTATCTAATATTATCAGAGGAGTGTTTCTCGTGCAAAAAAAAGAACTATCTGTCACCCCTCAAACGCAAGCGTATTTTATTGAGTTTATCGGGACTTTAAAGCAGAGTGTGCGATGATTCAGCGTCATGTCATAGGGATTGCCCTTGATGTGCTCTTACTCATAGTTTCGCGACGCAGGATGTAGGAAGGGATTGCGTCTCTCGTACACCGGTAACGCGATCAATAAGATAATTGAAGACTTTCTCGACGATGTAACTTCTCCGGCGGAAGGGAGTAATTTCGCTATCTCGCTCATACTAGCGCAGGGCTATTGTTTTCAAGATCTTCACAATCTTCATTTTACACTTTCGAAATTTTATTATTCAAATAAATAAAGTACACAAAGAAAAAAGACAAACGCACGTTATCAGGAAAGTATCATCAAAATTAGACTGTGGATTTTTATTATCGTCACAAACTGTGTGCTGTGCAAATGGAAATCAGATTACGAATACGAACGTTATAAAAATTGATCCTTGATTGGACTTATAAATAGGTACACTAATTCTACCGTTTTGTGCCTTACTGAATTATTAATAATTCTAAAAATGTTGTAAATTTTCAAATCAAGATTACATTTTACTGAATTAATTATTTCAAAATTTAAATAATTACTGTACTTTTGTAGAAATTTATACAATTTTATGCGAACAAATGTGGAAAATTATTTCAAACTTTGCATATTTTCAAGTAAAACTGCTGGGAAAAAATACGGGAAAACATTCCGCAAAAATATTTTCGCGGAAATATACGCTATAAGATAATGCATTTTGTGATAGCGCTCTGCAATATAATGATTAAAAAATTTTCACATACTTCATACTCTCGCATATTTAAATGTATACTTAAAACATCATTTTATTTAGAATCAATTTGTAATTCCAAAAATAATATATTAATTTTAAATGGACTAAAATTCTACATAAAATAGGAATCGACGAACGATTGTTGCGTGTAATAAAAAAAAAATAATATTAGAGTAAAAAAACAGAATATTTGATATCGAATTCATTTCCCGATATTGCATTAAACCGCAAAGGTGTTATATCGAAAGTCAGGTCGCCTTTCGAACGATCAGAGGAGGCGAGAGAAAAAACGATCTCGGAAACGAGCTGCTGCGCATTCACAGCCGATCGATCAACCGTGAAAAGTCTGTCGCGGAGAGCAAAGTGCAATCGTGCGGCAACGAGACTGATTGCACTTCCAAAAGCCGCGGCAAACAGATCTGTGGTTTATCTAATTTGTCTACACGTGAAATGAAGCGTATAAATCAGAACAGAGATTCAATTCGAAGGGTAAACATGCAAGTGTAAACTACAATTGAAAAACGTGCGCTCTCAATATGAATGTTCAGCTTTCGCTATCTAAAGTTTAACAGATTTCGATAAAGTAATAATGTACGATAAGTTCTAATTCGCATATTATACAGATTAATTTGCAAAAGTTGGAAGATAAAATACTGTTTGATTTTTATTTGATAAAAGAGACTATTAGTATTGTTAATAATCTTCGGATTACTATATACATATACGTGAAATTACTAATCATTGTATAATAATCTTAATTATTATCTTAATATCGATAAAGCAACATCATTGCTTCATGTTATACCAGTTTTGGTATAACACACAATCGCTAATAGTGCTCAAAGAATAATATTATTGAATAAGTAAGTAGTGCGTAGGCCGTTATCAATGTTTGGAAATATTTCATCTGTACTATGTATTTAGCTTAACTGCATCGTGCAACCATTGCAAAGATGCGTGGGCGAGAGAAGTGATGCATCGATCAAACTTCTCTACAAATCACTGCGCCAGACTGCACGAGATGTAAACCACAACTCGTAGACAACGCGCCGCGTGTCTGCTCGTAATCCCAATTAACAATTAAACTTAAATTTTAATCGTTCAATAACCATGTCAAAGTAAATTCTTTTTTTTTGGAAATATGAAAATATTTAAATATATCGAATATTTTGAATCGCACGCGGTTTATCGTGAAGCGCGTAGAACTGAAATAATTTATAATATACATTTAATATTAAACAGTCGAGTCTACACAAACATCCACGACAACGAATGTCGTCAATTTTGGATTTCACGGGCATAATGATCGATGGTAAATATATGTAGATATGAGGAAAACACGAGGAGTATAGCCTGCACGTAGCGATATAATGAATGGTATGATGGTGTTCACATGCACGTGCCACTCCGAAAAGTCCGAAATGACCAGGTCACCGGTGTTCCTGGCAATCGCGATTACGTACCCGACCGGTTCGAAACGTTTAATATTAACTTCCCATTCAACGGTTCTCACATACCACAACAATCGGACCGATCGAAGGGCGTTACCTGTTTCTCGTTTTTTCCTCCGATTTAAGATCGCAGTAGAAACTAAAAACGGTAAAGAAGATAATCAAAGATATATCTCCTAGGATATTTGGAATATAGAACGATATTTGTACAATTGCCTAAGTGCGCGCTCTCTCTCTCTCTCTCTCTCTCTCTCTTCGTTATAACATACATATATAACATTCAGTAATAAATATAATCAAATATAATCTCCGTATAAATTTTGTGTAGTTATCAATCATTATTACGTAATTATTCAATGTTAATTATTATATATTAATAATTTTACAATACAATTAAAATAATCTGAATTAATTACACGAATTTTGTAATGCCTCAAGGATCTTAAATTATCTATGTAATACATATATATGTATGATCGAAAGGAGTTTTGTAAGCTTCGTTTTGCCTGAGCTGAATAGGATCGAAAGACTTTTAAAGGACGTTAAACGATCGACGAAGCAGAATTGAGGCCCTAAGGCAATACTTCCGAGTGCAAGTCTGGTTACAGAAAGTCTGCGCAGGAGGTGATAGGGCGGCGACACCCGGCGCGGTACGGCGTTACGTCGGCTATAGTCGGCCTTGCGGCTCCGGCACGAGGGTGGGTTTCCGCGGTGATGATAAAACCGGCGATCGATAAGAAAACCGTGCGATAGTCGGTGCCGCGGCACCGTCGAATCGCGGAAAATAGAGAAAATCCGCCACCCTTGACAAGCGAGATCCGAAATATGTCAATTATTACATGTCAATTAAAGACTCACCGTTTTAAATTGCTCCAACAGCTCCTGCCGGTCGTCGATCGCGGTGGCCATGTTGTCCGAATATATAATCCTTCCGTCTTTCCTTTCTCCACTATGGCACGGCCGGTCGCTGCTTCTCCCTCACTCTCTCTACGCCCTTCGGTTCACTCCCTCTCGCACTCTCTCTCTTCCTCTTTCGATTCGTCCGTCCTTCTTGGCCCGATGACGCCGTATACGTCGTGACACGATACGGCGCGGCGCGCAACGTGCAACGGTCACTCGACGGAGGCAATTTTCTCACTCGATGTCTTTGCGTCAACACAAACGCACGATAAATACTCGATACCGATCAGAAACGACCGCTCAGCCGTTTGGCAAAAGCGAATTTTGGAACTCTACAGTTAGTCTGCCAGTGTCAAACGTGTAACATTCGACACGATCGGAGTCGCAGCTAGGACTGCTCCGACTGCTGAGTGCTGAGGACTGCGCGCGCGAGCGATACTCCAAACTCCGCGCGGCGCGGCGCGGCGCGGGCGGTGCGCTCCAGCGGACCGAGTGTTGTCGAGAACACGCGAAGATACCCGAAGCGCTTCTGCGCTTACCGGTGCCCGACAGGACACCGACAGTGCCCGGTGCCGCTGGCCGCGTGCCGCTCGGCTCGGTGACCTCGCTTGCGACAGTTTGCGATTTTGATTAATGTACACGTGTTATTCTATAAGGTGTTTGAATGTACGCCGAATTGTTTAATCTGAATATTCAATTACTGAATTGTACTTGCAGAATTTTTAACTTGTGTATTGTTCGATTATTGTAGTTATACGAGCTGAATTAAACAACTTGCTTCAATTGCGACTTGCAACAGTTGCAACTCACTTCAGTTTGACATATTAATTACAATTTTCTGAAAGAATTTGAATTGAATTTAGACCGTTTATTTCTTGTGCATAGATATATTTTCCTAATAATTATAAAAAATTTCATTATTGAATTATTGCTTATTCCAATTCTTATTCTTAAATAATCTCTTATCCAC